>NC_080839.1:75463513-75653513 GCF_030435755.1 Ochotona princeps
GGGCGGGTAGGTCACTGCATTGTGCTTAGTCTGTGGACCCATCCCCTCCGGAAAGACCCCTGTGCGCACACGCACACACACACACACACACACACATGATAAGAGCACCTGTGCACCTTGTAGCAGTTTGATACACAGGGTCACTGCTCCTTCCTCCCTTTTTAATTGCATTGAAAATGGTGAGCGTCTTGAAAATAGAAAACTTTTCACTGTGTCTCCACTTATGTCAGAATGGGTTCCCTTTCAAGCTCACCTTGAAGACTGTGCTTTTCAAGTGGGACAGTTTGGAGGATGAGGACAGGGCACAGCAGACACACAAGGGGCACTCAAGTGCATGATCCTGGGAAGCAGTGTCCGGAACCAGCAAAATGTCTCCTGAGCAGCTGATATTCTCTGCAGATTTCTCTCCGCTTCATATAAGCCTCACTCTCTCTCCAGGGAGGACCAGGTCACCCCCAGAATGAAGTGGTATTTGACAGAAGAGTCAGACAGCCTTGGGCCTCCCTCGGATGACTTTACACAAATGATGGCACCTCAGGAAGGTTCCACAGCTTTTGTTTGTAAAATAAGACAAGCGAATCAATAGAGGAATCTGCAGTACTCAGTATCAGTATTCAGTGCTGAAGCTACTTACGAGAGACACACCTGTGAAAGATTACAGCTTCGGTGCATCCAGCTGCAAGTAGCATTGTCTCCCTCGTGGCTCCCCAGTACTCTACCTTAGACCATCATGGGTGCCCAGGATACAGTAGCCTGACTTACCCTCGCATCAAGAAAGATGTGCTATGGGTTTTCTAAAAGACCCTAGGGGTAATAGGGAGAAGTCAGGAATGAAAGGGTCTCATGTTAGTCAGACCTGCTCCCATCTGACTTCACTTCCTATCACTACCAAGTAACGGGTTGGTGAGGGAGAACAGACACATCCCAATCACAGAAAGACCCCAAGCAAATGAGAGAACAGGAACCACAAAGAACGAGAGCAGCTCCCAGCCTCTCTAGGCAGCTCTGTGAGGGGGACCCATGCAGGACGCCCTACTCTCCTTTAAACTCACTTCTCAGGGCAGCACAGGTATCCCCAGAGTCTTTACAAGACCCATTGTTCAGGCACCCCACTGCATTGCTATTGGAAAGGGCAAGGATTACTATTGGGGAGAGAGCAGGCATCCTCAGCAGGTGCACAGGTAGGAGAAGGAGGATTAGATATGGACTCGTGACACACTCAAAGGCAAGGCAAAGGCAGCTGTGGGAAGGAGCATACAGGAGACAGGAGGAAGCAAGTGTTCAGAGAACTACATTGGCCCAGTGTGTCTGGCCCTTAAGGAAGGGGAGCTGTTGGTTGGCGCTCCTGACCCCAGCAAGGAGACTGGACATGGATTGAGTCAGATGGATCTTCTCAAAAGGACTCAGACTCAAACAGTGGCATGGTCAGTTGTGTATTCCCAGGTGGGCTGAGTCTGGGAGAGAGGGAGAAGCAGGCCTGCCTGTCGGAGACACGTTCCAAGGTAATGAACGGAAATAGAAAATGTAATTAGCATGTCTGCCACCAGAAACGAGAGCTAAATCTATTACTCTCTTGCTCCCATTTCCATTATGAATTATTGCATTTCAATTATGATTTCATAAGTATTTCCTTAAGGAAATATGTCAGGCTTCCGCCACGGGAAAGAGGGAAATGGAGCCATGGCATTTAATTGATTGCAGTCACTGCATTTAACAGAAGGAAGAAGATGGCAGCCAGCAGGACACCTGGGAGGGGCACTGGCCATATCACCTACTGTGAGCAGCGAGGAGTGAACCAAACGAGCATCATCAGGGTCCTTGTAAAGCAGGAGGTAAAGAATGAAGGAACAGGGTCATGAGCAGCTGTGTATGCTTTGGGATCCTATTTATTTGCCCAATGGTCTCTTTAAGACACTCCGAGAAGAGATAAATCAAGTCTAAGGGAAATATCCTGACTCCAACACCTGCTGTAAGCACTGCTGTAGGAGTTTCAATAAAGGGGAGGAGCCCAATACTCCAGGCCAGTGGAGTATTGGTGCCACAGCACTGCTCCTTCAGGATACAAGTGCAAGGCTCCCCTAGTCCCTTGCAGAGTTAGATGGGAAGCCAGGCCATTAGAAGAAGCAGGTCACCAGGCTGATTTACTCATCTGTCAGGATCTATTCAGGAGCAGACACCTTGAGGCTCTACCGAGAAGGCAGGTACACTCCAGGTGCACCCATGCACACGTTTGCAGACTTGACACATAGCAGATTCCACAAAGAATGAGCCCCAGGCCCTCTCCCGGATCACTGTCTGGGCAATCCTGGGACACAGACAGGAGGAGGGCCCTCAGATGGGGAAAGGTCCTGTAGGCACTCAAAGGCAGGGCAGAGAATTCTGCCTTGAAAGAAACCAGGTTTCCAGAAGAAGAAATACTTTAAAGTGAGAATTAAATAAGAGTAGGCGTTTCCTGAAAATGTGAGCACAAGGTTTTGGGGAACCTGTGGAAGTCATAGCCTATGCTAAGAAAGGGTGACCCAGTCAGCCCAGGATTGGTGTGGGATGTGACGTGACACCTGTGTTGTGAGGTGGGGGCAGGTCCAAGGAGGGCAGGGATGATCCAGGGAGCATGGGCTTGATCCTGATGATGCTGGTGAAAGCATGGACATTTGTCAGCAAAAGGGCGACCTAGAATCTCTACAGATTGCATGGAGGTTTCCTGTACAATAGCTAGGAGGGAAGAGTGCCTGGAGATGGAGCCCTTGGGAATCCGTGGTGGTGATGGAGACACGGCGAAGGCAGAAACAGCTCACAGCAGTGAGAGGGCACACTGGGAGGACCCCTGACTCCATGGAGGGAGTGAGCCTGAAGACACAGAAGGCCAAGTGACAAAACTTCTGTCTACAGATCCATCGGGCCCCCAGCTAACACCTGGGCAGCAATGTAACTGAGGGCAGGGGGAAGGCTACATAATTCTTAACTGGAAGCTGCTTTCTAATTATCTCAAGTCTATTTTTCTCATTCTGACGTGTTGACAACTGTCGTACTTTCAGAAACTGAACCTCTGAGAAGTTTAAAGTTGTTCAAAGTCTTGCATGAAGTACCCAGTGGAGGTGGAAATAGAACTCATATCTTTCTCGTTCCAAAGCCAGAACTAACTTTCTTCCTTCCTTCCTTCCTTCTTCCCTCCCTCCGTTACTTCTTTCCTCACTTCCTGAGTGATTTATCAACAGCCACCAAAGTCAGACCCTGAAGGTGATGTGTCCAGCAAGGAAGAACATCTTATGAGCTCCTGGGGAAAGGAGGGCAGAGGACACTTCCCATGCCACTCCCTGGGACAGCGGTGCAGCTTTGGCAAGGATGAGGTGCTGACATCAGGGTGGGCAGGAATTCTCTGGTTGCATAGGACTCTCCTGAGAGCTGAATCACCGCTAAAGTTCATTCGCAGAATCCACCCTGAGTCAGACTGGAATCCCCTTTCACTGGCAGCAAGTTCTTGGGTTTCTGGATAAAGCTTTTTTTTGCTGACTTCCTCTGCATGTTTTCTCAGATGTGCTTTATTCTGGCCGCCCAGCCGTGCTTGTAAGTACCTGTGTTGAGCCCCAAATTTCCCTGCACAAGGCCACTGGGAGCAGGTGAATGTGCCCGAGCAGAGTGACCTGAAACCCAAGCGCTTGTCTGCTCTCACCTTCAGGAGCTGGAGGAGGGCCCACAGTGGCAATCAAACACGACAACTCCAGCCACAGCCGGGCGGCTCCCTGTCATAAAAGGATGCAGATGAATAATTAAGTCACCGTTTACAAGAAATTCTAATCTTAGGGCAGTTCAAGGTAAAGACAGACACCAGCCTGGAACAGCCAAGAACAACACCGCCAGAACACTTGGAGACAGAGCTCTCCTGCCAGACACTGTTTTTTCTCTAAATATTGTCGCCAAAGAAACCCAGTCAGAAGGTCTCTCTGTCCCCTGGGCAACCACAGCATAGCAGTAATAATAATAGCAAAAATAATTAATGATGATCTAGGATTGCCTACTTGACACTAGCCATTTGTTTGCACTATTTTAGCTTAAGCCTCATCCTGCTCTTCCCCTATCAAAAAAAAATCTAAGCTGATATTATTTCAGGCAAGGAGACAGAGCGGTCACATGATTGATTGGAGGTACACAGTAGGTAAGGGAATTCTCGTAGGTCTTGGCTATGAACTCAACTCTATCTTTGCTCATTTGTTGTTTTGTTTTGCCAAGGAGAAAAACTGGTTCTATAAACTAAGTTCTCACTTCTGACCCTTCTACATCTAGATAAATAAATGTATCCCAATCATTTGGGAGGTAAAAAAGATCTTTCAAAATATGTGGTGAGAAATATGATTTCACATTTTCCCCTAAACTGCACACATGCACAGAAGAAATCCTACATAAGTGTGAGGGTATTCTAGAGTTTTCTTCAAAAATCGTATGAGATATGGAGATGAAAGATGGTTTTTTTCCCTTTTTTGAAATTGATTTTGGATTTGAACCTTAAACCTTAAGTCACCATCCCAAACAGGGCTCCGTGATACATCTGTGATCCATCCCTCTTGTATCCATCCTGCTCACCAATGTACAAGGAGGACCTGTTGGCCAACCCCCAGCCAACAGGGGAGCAGGAACAGCACAGATTTGAAGACACATTCAGACATGCACAGGTGTCCCACAGGTGGTTGGGCTGTTACACCTAGCATCCGCCATGGTTTGTGCACCTTTCCAGCCAGCCTAGAGGAAACGCTACCAACCACACAGCCTCTCTCACACTGCCGTGACAGAGACAAAATGATGATGAACTGTAACTGCTCACAGTTGTGTAGACACACCTTGCACTTCTACAGCTCCAAGCCTCATGCTTGTCTCCTGTGTAAAGCATCGGTCCCTCTCTGAGTAAATGCTCATTCATCACTCAAGAAAAGTTCAGCATTGCCTCCTTTTGCCTTTGCTGTGGCAACTCTGCACCCCACAGGCTCCTAGTGTATCCTTGCCTTTCTTCCCACTTTGTGACACCAGCACCCATCACGGTCCTCTGTGTTCCCTCACTGAACAGGACCGGTGCCTGGGTCTTCCGTGCAAAGCTCGAGTCTGGCCCATGAAGTGCTGGGGGAATGCCAGCACACCTCCAAGCTCCCTTCACGTGCTAGCCCCATGAAGAGTCTGGATGGATGTTAGGTCATAGCCATTTCAGCCTCAGCTAATTTGGCTTTTTGTTGTTTTCCTTTTACTGGCAGCACAGGACTTTTGACCTTAGGTCCTTGGTCCTCGGATAGTTTTGCCACTTGTCCTCATCTCAGGATGTTCACTGGGAAAGACTGTTTTTTTTTTTTTAATCAGATATATACCCTTGAGAGATTCTCAAATTGGAAAGCCTATTTAAGACAGGAAATTCCTAATTGAGTACATACACCACCTGTGTTTGTAGGGAGTGTTCAAATATGAATTGGGGTTATTCGCTTTTGATATTTCAAAGTTTCTTGCAAATATTTTCCTAGACTTTTCCTGCTACTGTGTTTTTAATGTCTTATTTCAAAATAGCTTTAAATTTAGAAAAAAATGTAGATTTGTACAGAGTTCCCATATATCCTGCACTCAGCACCCTCTATTAACATCTGATGCTAGCATGCTTGCCACAATCCATGAACAACCCCCCACTTTCCCTAATTTTCAATCCAAACTATTCTTTATCAATAATCTCTAATCCTTCATTTGAAGGCCCACAAAATAGAACAAAATGTAAATGGGAAACTGCATTTCATGTTTTTGACATTTTGTACAACATTATGAAAAATGCTTCAAACAGTATATTTGGCTAAGTTTTCTTCACTATTCTTTCTTCCTGTATCTCTCTCTCCCCCCCACCTCACCCCCATTTATTAATGACACTGGGTCTGACAAGACTGTAAAACAAGAAAGCAGAACAAGCCCTCGGTGGCATGAGGAAGCCTGCCAGCTTACAGAGCTATCATGCCTTTAGAACTTTCAGCATAACGTGCTGTGGTATCAGTCCGTAGAGAGTGGTCTTGGTTCTCCTGGCAGTGCCTGAGATCTGTGTCAGCAAACCCCACCAAAAATGTTTTTGTAGAAATACGAACACATTGACTGACATCTTCACGGTGTTGATGTTTGCACTGAAGTCCTAACAGTCATGGTAGGGAAAACCATTTCCCTGTCTAAGCAAATCAAAGCAGTGGCACCAACTGAAAACAGCATCATTGTATTCTTCAACATCACACATTTGCAGTAAAACAAAAAACACACAAACCCAGTGTAGCCTATAAATGTCCTTGCTTAATTTGTTGACTTAATCCCACCCCAATCGACAGGACATAGCAAGTCCTGTAATTCTCTAGCTTTCTGTGACGAAACAAAAGCCCCGCTCGCTGGTGTCAACTGGCCATCTCAAGGAAAAGAGCCATGGTTTTGAGTTACAAGCTAAACTAGCAGCTCTTTTAACTGAATGCCAGTTTTACTTTACAGAGCAACTGTCAGTGTTGGTTAGATTTGAGCATTTGAAAGACATTTTCTCAAAAATAAACTCAGTAATCCTGTCACTTTGAAGAACACAACTGACATCATTGGTTGTCACTGATAAATGTCAGTGAAAAATTTCAGCAAAAATACAAATTTAGAAAATTTAGCTCTAGCACAAAGAGCATGACTTTTACTTAAAATAGACAAAAAGAAAAAAAAGAAGAAAAGAAAAACACAGCGTCACCTGGGTATGTTACTAGAAAAGAGAAATAATTTTAATAGCCTTTTGAAGGTAATTATTACACAGGGTTGGGATAATAATTTGAGATAATAACTATTCTCCTTTGATATTATATGAAAACTTGACATGTGGTAGTTTTTTAAACAGTTGTTGCAATGTGGGATCTGAAACCACATTAGTAATTTTTTTATACTCTATTACTTCACGTACTTCAACCGCAACACATCACATCAGATGGAAGCCAAAAGCAATTATGAAATCCACACATCTTACATCAAATCACACTTTGAAGAGATTTACCACAATATAAGGAAGTATCTTTCTTCCCTCTAAATATGTTTCAGATATTATCATTTTAGCACAATACATCATTTATATTAATATGTAATTGGCTTATTGTTGAATTTTCATAAATGAATACATATTTTTTACTTTCTAAGCTTTGATTCCTGTAGAGGAAATATTAATAAAAATAGCTCACACAAGCAATAGCTCTCTAGGTTTCTCAATGATTTTAAAGACTAAAAACTCTCTGTCATATGCAAAAGTTTAAAAACTTCCATTAAGATATCTCTGTGCTTGCAAAACTACCTCAACAAGACATTTTAAATATAGAACGAAGGTGAGATAACTCAATTTCCATTACTTGTTATATTTGACCTCGCCCCCCGAGGCCCAGCCCCAGTGATGTGGTGGGTGGGCAGGGACCAAGTGTACAGGCAGTGCCGACCATTGATGTGCATTGTGACTCTGGCATCACAGAGGCTGATGCATGGATGTTTGTTTGTAAGCCCAGTTCCTCCTCAGTAGGTGAAACTGAATCTCTTTTTCAAAGCATCCTGAATTCTTACTCCATGCATGGTGGCAGCTTCTGGAATCACAGCTTGATACAGAAATAGAAAAATTCTTGCCATTCATCAAAAATGTGACCAGTGCAGTCTTTGGGGTTTTTCCAGAACTCAGTGTGTTTATCTGTAAAAGCGGGTATTTGATAACTGGATCAGACTCTCTCGAAGACATTTTCCCAGTCTGATAATTGTATGAATTCATTTGGAGGAACATTTGAAAGACAATGAAAATAACAATTGGCTTCTAGATACTGTTTCACATTTGCCAAATTACTTTCCTATCCAAATGTTACTTGGTGCTCTTTTCAGTATGTACATATTGCGGTCATCGTAGCTGGGAATTCTAGAGACGTACCACCTTGTGTTGGTTTTTCATGCATCAGTGACTAGCCGTGCAGCCTTGGATGACTCACTTAACCTCTTCATGCCTCATAGAACCACTGAGTAGATTCAACGAGTCAAGGCTTGCACAGGGTGTAGGCGAGATGCTGGCCTCAGTGATGACGGATTCATTGCATTGTGTCATGTGTTCACATACCTGTCTCCCTTCCTGGGTTGTGAACGCCCTACAGGCCTGAATTTTATCTAGTCCATCACCCTCCCAGTCTCAGGCATAGTTTCTAGGATGTAACCAGCACTCGGTAAATACTCCTTGAAAGACTAGGTCTTACATGGTAGTTTAGATCATTATGCAGCATCTATTCAATCCTCCACCTCACCTACTTTGGGCAGAGACCGAATTGCCACACTTCCCATATTTTATTTGATGGATGGGATTTGGTCATTTGGCATGAGTTTCGGGCTGTGGTGATGATGAGCCAAGAAAAGGGTAGACGTTAGGTAGTCTTTTTGACCTGGGCCCCAGAATAGCAGAAACAACACCATCTTCAGGCAGAGTCCTCTCCCACTACCACCCTAAACATGAGGAAACGCTCCCAGGCAGATTTTCTTTGTGGGATCGTGTATGACTGAGCCTTCAGAGTAGTGTTGAAATGCTGTCATTTCATATACTTCCAGGGCATGGCTGCCCTCCAGCCATGTCCCTCCTCATTGACCTCAGCTGATCCCATCAGGCACACTCATGAGCAGGGAGTAAGTATTTGCTGCCAAATTAGGGAATGGCTTTGAAAGCAATATTTATGTAACAATAATGACACTGATCAAACTCTCCTGGATCAACCTCTGTCCTGGATTAATCACTGCCCACTCCCAATTCTATACTGCATTCCTTGCCATCATTGCTTCAGCCAATATTTCTGATAACCTTCTATGTCTGGCAATTTTCTGTGTGGTGAGAATGCATTGTTGCCCATACATTTGTATACAGGCATACTCTCCACTATATAGAATGATACAAACAGGCAGGTGAAGATGGAGGTGATATAGCTACACATAGAAAAATAGTGTAGTGGCTATCATTAATGGAAACTGGCCCCAGGCATCACACTACATGTTTTTTAGGTTATACTTTAATGCAAAACTCAGAATAACCTTGAAAGCGTCATTGTCCACGTTTTAGCTTTAAGACAAGTTCACATGACAAGTGTGGAAGGCTAAATTTGTAAATTTTTTGTTACCCATTGGCTGTCTTCACTGACTCCCATATAAGGAAATAGACAGCTTCCCTTGGAATGAACTACAATTCATCCAAATGACATCAAAATAAACTAGCTTTTATATTAATTTCTTTATAGGGATTTATTTAAACTCTTGGTATATTTGACGAAATACAAAGTCCTTAGAACCTCATACAATAATCAGCTTTTCCAAACATGAACCATTGTGTGCATTCCGTCAGACACCACACATGCATTCTTGCTAACACCAATATCCATGTGATTTTAAGCCATTCTCATACAATGTGGCGGAGCACCTCTCTTCACGTACTATAAATGAAGGCATTTATGTTACAGAATAGTTTAAAATAATCCAAACTCAAAAGCAGGTAATAACAAATCAGCCACAGTCTGACAACCCAAACACAACTACAGACTTAGAATCTCCTAGGCTTCTTTCTTCCTATATTGTATTTTAAGAAAATGAGGTCATATTTCATATAGTATTGTATGCATAACCTTCCTATTTATTGTTAAACCTCATGATTACATGTCCCATTTCTATGTTACTAACCTCGCTTGATGTGTAATAATTCTGGTGCATAAAATGTGCCATAATTTTATTAGTCCTTTCCTTGTTGGACATTTAGATTGGATGATTAATAAGTCTAATAAGTCTGTTTTAATGTCTTCCTATGAGGACAAAAAATTACTTATATTTATTTAGTCAATCTCAATAGTTTTCCAGTGTCAAATCAAGACAGAATGGATTGTATTGAGACATGTACAGGTTTTTCATTGTATACATGTCTAAATCGGCTTATCAGCTTCTTTCAGAAAAGGAATGATTGCTTCTCTCCCACCTCCTCATTTGGTTAAGGTTTTCTGCTCTCCAGGGTAGCATGGCCCAAACACATCCAGCCGCCATGTCTCTCTCTGCTCTCCAGGGTAGCATGGCCCAAACACATCCAGCCGCCATGTCTCTCTCTGCTCTCCAGGGTAGCATGGCTCAAACACGCCCAGCCGCCATGTCTCTCTCTGCTCTCCAGGGTAGCATGGCTCAAACACGCCCAGCCGCCATGTCTCCCTCTGCTCTCCAGGGTAGCATGGCTCAAACACGCCCAGCCGCCATGTCTCCCTCTGCTCTCCAGGGTAGCATGGCTCAAACACGCCCAGCCGTCATGTCTCCCTCTGGTCTCCAGGGTAGCATGGCTCAAACACGCCCAGCCGTCATGTCTCCCTCTGGTCTCCAGGGTAGCATGGCTCAAACACGCACAGCCGCCATGTCTCTCTCTGCTCTCCAGGGTAGCATGGCTCAAACACGCACAGCCGCCATGTCTCTCTCTGCCCTCCAGGGTAGCATGGCCCAAACACGCCCAGCCGCCATGTCTCTCTCTGCTCTCCAGGGTAGCATGGCCCAAACACGCACAGCCGCCATGTCTCTCTCTGCTTCTTGAGTATTTGCTGCTACTCAGACAACTTGCAAGGCCACTCGGCACTTCCTTTGGAGTAACTAACATTGCGTGATATTACACTGGGACATGACACATTACACACTGAGCATCCATTATCCCCAATGCTTAGAACCAGAAGCACACTTGTGTTTGAACCCATCACATAATGTTGAGCAAAGTTTTAACTTGTGGCACTGTGTCATGTTCAGAAGGTTTAGATTTGGGACATGTCAGATTCCCAGGTTAGGGATACTCAATTTGCATGTAAAATTTCTCAGTGCTTATCAGTCCCTTGTCCCAGTATATCCACTTGCTATGTGTACAGTTTCTCCTACCATTGTTGATTGCCTAATTGCACAATACGTAGCTGCTGTGTTCCATTCAGTGGCTGACTGGAGAACTGACAATGCAACGTCAAACACTTTGGGCTGTGAGTATAAGATATACATGAAGCATACATTCGTTTTGTGTTTGTAGACTGAGTTTTACCTCAAAGATATCTCACTATATACATAGAAAAATTCCAAAGTCCAAATAAACTGAAATTCAGAACACTTCTGGTCCCAAGCATTGGGGATAATGGATTCTCAATGTGTCATTTGTCATCTCCCAGTGTACTATCATGAATTTTTGATAAAGAATCAACTACAAATGTGCAGTACTATATATACTTCATGCATATACATTCACACATTCATCTTCATAAACTTCACTGTGTACATCCATCACTACGTACAATAAGTGACCATTTATGGACTGCTCTGTTTTCAAAAATAGGCTTTTAGAAGGTAATTGTCACCCGATGACGCTCGCTACTTAAACAATATGGAGTTGGATGTTTTCTGCCCTGATAGAGGAATGTCAGATCAGGATGGGCTTGCTTGAGCTAGTCCTGCCCCTGTCCTGTCTCTTGCATGTCCTTCAATGGATGCACACATGAACTAGCCAGGTGGAACTGTCTCAGGTTCCTACTGCTGTTGCTGCAAACCATCACCAACTGGATAGGCTGGGAACAACAAAAATGTGTTGTTCGATAATTTTATAGGTCAGAAATGCAACATGCATCTTAATGGACTAAATCAAGCTGTTCACAAGGCTGCCTTGCTTTCAGAGGTTGCAAAGCAGAACCCGTATCTTTATCCCACAGCTCCCACAAGTCTCCTGCATCCCATCCTTATCCCACAGCTCCCACAGCCTCCTGCATCCCATGGCATAAACTTCCTTTTTCATCTTCACCACTGACTGTCACCTCCATTTCAGCTGCAAGAGCTCCTTTTTCTAACTTTGATCTGACCTATTAACATGATTTCTGTGTTTACTCTGGACCCCATTTCGTCCCTGCTGTCACATAAACTAACACAGGCACAGGGTTTTAAGCTATGGTAAGGATATCTTTGGGGAAAGAGTTCTTTTCCTGTCACACATCCATGCAATTAGTTTCAGCAGAACAACAAAGAGAACCATGCTATTGGCGGGGACAATAACTTGGATGAATCTTGGTGGCATAGAGAGAGGCTAGGTTCAGCAGGCTATATGCTCTCTAATCCTGATATCATGACTTTATTGGAAAGCCAGAGGTCTGTAGTTGAACAGATCAGTGGCAGTCAGTGTTTAAGGACAGGGAAAGGTATGACTACGGCAAGAGTAGAAGGTGTGTAGTTAGGTCATACAGGCAGTCTATGCTCTGCCTTTGAATGAAGCTACAGGAATTGATACCCAAGTTACATATCATTGCACTCTATTAGAAACGTTTAAAGCCTCCTTTTCTCTGCTTTAAAGATAAATATACATGGCAACAAATGAATCTCCATTCCAAAGTTTCCATCTGCGCGTTGTTTGTAGCATATTAAGATGTGCCTGTAAAAGGATGACCATATCACAGATATCAGGGGCAATCTGCCATCACTTTCTGAGACTCCTGTGGTCTGCCCAGAACACCCCTCAGCCTACATCCTGGAGGACCAGGAGCCTGCGGGGTGAATGTGCGTGGGATGCTCACGCTGGTCCTCTGCCTGGCACCCATGACGGACAATCTCCTTTTTATTTAGGGCAGTATTTAAAAAATATTTATGCTTTTGGCTTTGTTTCACATTTCCTTTCAGGAGGCAGAGGCCAAAATAAACAGCAACTGAGTTGCAGGAGCCTCTGCAAGTTGTCTTCTGAGACGCCGCCATTCCCTGGAAAATTCTCCACGAGAGTTTACGAGACAAATATAAACACAGCCTGCACAGCTTTTTCAGAGGTTTTCAAACTGTTTGCATTTCAGGAAGATTCCAGGCAGAATCTGTATCACTGGCATAGCCTTAGGATTCTAGGCTTCAACCTAAAAAACCAAACCAGATCACAGTGGGGGCAAAGCGTCAAGAAATAGCATCACCGCCGAGTCTGGGTGTGAAAGGCAAGCTCTCCCAGAACATCAGTAGGGCTTCAGGAAATGCTTCCAGTGCCTCTTCTGTGTGGCTCATTTAATCCCAACAGCTTTCTGCAGCACGGGGTTGTTCTCATCCTACAGTAAAAGAAGGGCCCACATAGCCTAGGGTTACACATCCTGTAAGAATCTCAAATTCCTTGTGAGCCAGACAGACCAATGAAGCCTGTCTTGCAGGATTGTGACAGTTAACATCAAAGACCTTGAGATGTGCCTAGTCAGTGAAAAATGCCATGTACATGTGGATTCACCAGGAGCCAAATGCCAGCAGTGCAGGTTCCAAATGGCCAGTCCTTTGGCTGTCACCAAGCAGACCCTCTGCAACCGGCCGTCCCACAGCCAGACACCAGACACTGTTCACCTAGCCTTTGACCAGAGCAGCCACCTCCCTTCTGCCCCTTAGGCTTCCCTCCCCTAGCTGTGAGCCAGGAGCCCACCATGGAACTCCTCTTCCTTAGGGTTTAGCTGCTGTTCACATTTGTGACCACTGTCACTCATAAGAGGAATCAACCATGAATGCAATTATCAAAAACGTCCCCAGGGCCTGCAAACAGCAACATTAGTCTCTTGTTTTTAGCAATTTCTGGACAAAAATGAAGGCAGTGACTTTACAGCTGCAGCCTTAATCCTGAAGGGTGGACAGTGGTAGTACAGAGATCACCAGAAATCCCCAGCAGGCCTGGAGGAGGCAGATGAGGACCGCACAGGCAAGGAGGCCCCTTTCTGATGGATTCCTGCCTGCCTGCCATCTGCCATGAGTCCTTAAACAAGACGGCGTCACTGCCCTGGGCCTCTGAATCCCATGCTCTGGGACACTTCCTCTATGCAAGTAGAGTAGATGTTAGGGAAGGAGGAAAAAGAAAGGGTAATAGTTGGAAAAACATGAGTTGCAGCAGAATTAACAGAGAGATCGGCAAAGTAGCATAGCACCCTAAGCCTCTGTCTACAAGGCCAACATCCCATATATGTACTTGGTTTATTCCTGGCTGCTTGACCCGCAGTCCAGCTCCCTACTAATGGCCTGAGAAAACAGCAGAGGATGGCTCAATGCTTGGACCCCTACTCCCACACACAAGATCCCAAAGAATCTCCTGGCTCCCAGTTTCGGCTCCATTGTTTCCATCTAGGGAGTGAGCCAATGGATGAAGTTTCTCTCTCTATCACTCTGACCTTGAAGTGAAAATAAATCAATCTCTTAAAATAATTGGAAAAGAGGAAGCGTGTGAAGAAGCACATTTAGTCAGATTAAATGTGGGAATAAAATCTCCTGCTTAATCAAATTCTCTGGATTAGAGAATTCACAGCTTTACATTGAGTTTTACTTATCCATTCCTTGAATTTTAATAGTAGGTAATTATTTATGAAAATATATTTTCAAAACTGAAGACTGAGTGTGTATTAACAGTTCCCAATGACTCAGAAGGATGGAGAGGGAAATGGGAAAGGATAGAGTGGCCAAAGGACAGAGTTATATACAGGAAACAGAAATTCTGCTGCTCTCTTGAACATCAGGGTGATTGAGCAACTGTACTGTACTAAATATATTTAGGAAGCTAAGAGAAAGGACTTATCACAGCGAAGTGATAGATGTTTGAAGAAATAAATATGCTTGCCCATGTGAACAATACAATCTACACATATTAAAATATCACAAGGAACCTTACAAAGTTGTTCAGTTTTTATGAAGCCATGAAAAATAAAGGCATGCCAGTACACTGTTGACAGGAATGTACATGCATATCTAGACGTGGTGGACCACCAGTCAGTCATAGAAAGAATGAAATCCTGTCTTTTGCAATGAAGTGGATGCAACTGGAGGTCATTATGTGAAATAAGGCAGTCCTGAAAAGACGGATATCATCTGCGTTCTCTGATATGTGGAAGTTACTGTAGAATGCAAAAATAATATATAAGAATGAAACTGACATTTTAGAATTTAGTTATTGTTTGTGGCTCTTTTTGGTGCCTCTGATGAACACTGGGCTTTCTGCTTTTGCTTGTTGACCATCACGGTTAATCATGCATTAGTCCTATGATTATTAAGTAAATTGAAAGCATGTTATTCTAAAAAAAAATTCAAGGAACAAAGAAGGAAGAAAACGAGGGGACAGAGAGGGATGCAGGGAAGGAGAAGAATAGCAAGAAATATGGTTATTAGAATTACAGCTTCAATCAAATGTTAAAAAAAATAATAGGAGAGAAGAGGCCATTTGCTCTGGAGAGTGAGATATGATCTAGGATGCCTGCATGCCAAGCAGACACTTGGGTTCAACATTGGGATTCTTGGTTCTCGGTGAACTTTGACGTGGGTCTCATCCTTGAATCCCTTCTTGTGCTAGAAACAAAAGCTTACATCCAAGCACCCCACAGTAGTATGCTATGTGTAAACCTTTTGTCACAAAGATTTCCCAAAGAATCTTTTACCAACTTACATCTGACTATCAACTTACAACTTTTGCAATTACAAAACATGTCTTTACTAAGCTGATAGGTTTTAATGAATTTGAACTTTATTTTTAGATTGAGTTTTTGAATATATGTCCAAGATATACCTTTTGGTGCTAACGTTTAAGGTTTTCTTACTGGTTGAATAAGACATATATACACAAATGGTGACACTTCTTTGCCAACATTATCTGTAACAAATTTTCGTTGGCTTAGAAATGTTTTTACTAGCAGAGCACTTTGTTTAGCAGAGAAGTGAGCCTAGGATTAAAGTGAATTGAAACTACGTTATAGAAAAAAAACGGAAAGGATGGGGGAGTGGGAGGAGTGGAGGGTGGGAGAGTAGTATTGTGCTTTTGGACTCTTATCTGTGAAATTCATGGAATCTGTTCTCTCTCTATATAGCAACACATTTAAAACTGAAATAGAAGAAATAGGGGGCTGGTGCAGTGGCGAAGCAGGGAGTGCTGCTGTCCATGGCACCAGTGTCTCCTAGGGCACTGGTTTGTCTCTTGGCTGCTTCACCTCTGATCCAGCTCCCTGATAATGCACCTGAGAAAGCAGTGCTTGGGCCCCTGACACCACGCAGGAGACCTGGAAGGAGATCGTGGTTCCTGGCTTCAGCCTGACTCAGGCCAGGCCATTGCGGTGATTTTTGGAGGGTGGAAGACTCTTCCTTTCTCTGTACTTTTGCCTTTCAAGTAAACAAATTAATCTTTACAGTATAATTTAAAGGGCCTGGCAATAAAAAGAAATGCTTTGTCAATTCATATAAAAAGTATGGATTAACATTAAATGCGTGTTATTAAGTAAAAAAAAAGTGTGAGAAGGTACAAATTTATAATTCAATTTATATACTTTTCTGCAGAAAGCAAAACCATGGTGATTTTAAAAGGTCAGTGTTCAAGGCTTTAGAAAGGAGGGTTGAAAAACTTAAGTGAAGTGATATTTCATGTTGCTTAAATTATTCTTTGTGATAGTGTCATGGCAGATGTACACAAGTAAATTTATAGAACAGGGAGTGAAAGTTTTAAAACCGTATTACTTTTTAATTTAAAGAAGCAGAAACAGAGAGGCCAAGGCAAAGAGCTCTCATGACTGCTGAGCTCACATCTGCTGAAACACTCCCTAGACAGCCCTAAGGAATAGAGCTGAGGCAGGCCAAAACAGGAGTAGAGAAGCCAAACTATTAATTTCACCTAGCACCTGTTGCCTCCCAGAGTGCACCTTAGCAGGAAACTAGAATCAGAAGTGGAGCCAGAGTACAAACACAGGTACTAGAGAACACCATATGAGCATGCCAAATAGCATGTTAAACAATCGGCCTGTGACAAGAATGCAATTTAATATATGTAAATTTTATTAATCATGTAGGCAGTTAGTTCAGTAACCTTAGTTCCACCATGGAATTCAGACTGTCATGAAATTATCTAGCTGTATCTCAAATTATGAAATTATCTCAGCCTAGAGTGAGAAAGAAGAGGCAGATGCTAGCCTCATTTCTTTTAGAAATGAAAGCCTTTAAAAATAAAGGCAAAAATAACCTCCCGTAAGTTGACAAAGCTGTTGACAATAAGATTTCAGGCTAATAATTCTGATAGTATGACACACATACACACAAGAATGGAGCAATCAGCACGTCAATGAAGGATGGTGGTGGGAGTCAGATTTCTTACTGTTGGTGTGGGAGGTGACAGAGCAGTAAATGGAGCATCCTCAAGTCCACAGAGCAGTGGGCAGAGCTGGAAACACAGGTGTTTACATGCAGAAATATGTGCAGGTGTGTTTATGAGTGGGTTAGTGGGCACACACGCATACATCCATGTCGAGCGCTCTTAGAAGCTGTAGCATCCCAGGAGAACGCATGCACGCAAGACCCAGATTTTGGTTTCTGATGTTGTTCTTTGAAAAAGCACCAGGACTTCTGGGAAAAAAAATGGTTTATTCTGGGGCTGGATCAGGGATTGTGACAAATGGGACTCCCAGAGTCTTGCAATGCCAGAAAGCCAAAGCCAAACCATCCTCACATACAGTGGTGGGGAGATTCAATGACCAAAGCCAGAGCCACTGGACAAAACAAGTAAATAAAGAAGTAGATGTGGGATTATACCACACAAAAACTGAGTGTCCAAGGAGCCATATTAAGATTTAAAATGAATTAACTAATCATGAGGAGAAATAATCCCTGTTCTTTATGATGACCAAGCTAATATTATCAATAGAAAGTATTCAATATTTTATGATGATAAGATGAATAAATAACTCTGAAACCAGTTATCAAACGTTTATCAGAGTTTTCCTTTCTATCAAAGCTGCACGTGAAGCATGGAAGCTGAAGTGTCACAGTCCAGGAACATTCTTTCTTATTTCGGAAAATGCATTTGCTAAGCTGGCTTTGGGCAGAGTGGCTCCAGCTCCCAAGACCTGCTATACCTGGGATGGGTGTTGAACCTTCTGTGTTTCTAGACGTCAGGTTTATCCTCCTGGAGTCTTCACCTCAGTTCAATTGCAAAACCCTGCTGTCTCTGAGCTCACTTCCAGAATATAAAAATCATCAGGGCAGAAAAGCCCCAGCCTGGTCAGCCCTGCAGCTTCAGGCTGCTTTCAGACACAGCAGAGAACTGGAGACGTGTGAAGTCTTGTGGACAAAGTGACCTTTCCACAGAAGTTGTGCACTTCCTGTGCCAAAGGCAGCTGAGAGCAGCTAGATCCGTGCTACTGACACAATGAGGCTGTGACTGAGCCATGCACAAAGCATGGAATATTCCAGTGGAAAACCCATGACTCGCTTTCAGCGTATAGTACACATCCTGCAAATCTCTGACAAGATTTTACATGTGACAAACTTCCACGTCAGTTACACTGTTGCCCCTCGCTTACACAGACCCCTCTGTCCTGCCTCATTCTCTTCCACTGGCTGACCTCCCCTCAGAACATGTACACACGGAGACATGGAGGAAAAGGCAAATGGCGTCTCAAATAGACTTTTGGCTGGTTGGTTTGCACTGCGGGATTCCACTGAAATTACCCACTTTGTGCTTTACTCATGATGAATCAGTAGATGAAGCCCTGCTCTTTTTATTCTTGTTTCATTCAAGTATATTTATTGTCTACCATGATACAGTTTTGCAGGTATAGGAGTTCTCCCCTTCCCCTCCCCTTCCTCCCTCACTGCATTCTCCTCTGTTCCTTGTTCCCTGAGTAATCACTGTAGTGCTTTCTGGGAGCTCCCAAGGATGGAAGAATTGCTCCATTTTGCCTCTCAGTCAGTCCTTCCCATCCTCCCCAAATCCCACAGCACACTGCATATGCCTTCAACAGGGCTCTCTCATGGGTGTGGCTGCCCCACCTGTGGACTCTGAGCTCTCTGCCAGACTTTCCCAAGCCTAACGTGGCCCTCGGTCTGAGGATCCCAGCTCCATGAGACGTTAGGTCCAAGGGATGGAAGGATGTGCAGGCAGTACTGCAGCTGTGGAGTGCAATTTGAGATGGGCAAGGGTGAGAGTTGCAGGGGAATCATATATAATAATTCCCCAAGCATGGAAGGTTGTGACCTGAGCCATATTCTGCATCAATTTCTGTCTTCAGTCTTATCACACACATGCTCATGCTCATATACATATCCCATAATGATACAGAAGCTATGCCCTGGAAGAATGTGTCATTTGTCCAACACCCCCTAACTAGCTAGTGTCAGAATCAGAACCTCCTTGGACGGGGCAATTAATTCTGTAACGGGTGTTCTCTGTTCTCACAGAAAACTCTGGTTGGACTGCAGTATGAGGAGGAATTTAAATTCACAAAGGCCAAAAACTAATCCTATTTGTATTCACCATGTGAGTAACAGGTACCAAGCACCTGACAAGAAACAGGACGGGTCTCGGTCCCAGCATATTTTATATGTAAGGAACACTGGGATCTATTTTCATTGGCTTTCAACACACTTTTGTTGTATGTTTGTTTCTCGAAGTAAGAACAACTGAATCTTTTCCGTGTGAGTATAAACAGACTTCTCAGTCACCAAGGTGCCGAGAACTCAGACTCACTTCACTTCCAGGTTAGGGATCCACCCTGCATTGCAAAACCATCAGATGGGAGATGATGCAATTTTTAAAGCAGGCTTTGCAAAACAAGTATTGAGTAACCCAAATCTCTCCTTATCCTTGTATGTGCTTAGCAACCTTGCAGGTCTTTTACCCTTGGACAGCAGTTCAGCAAGGCTTCAGAAGGTTGGGGAAGCATGGAGTGTGCGAGTGTTGCAATCCGCCAGCCAGGCTGTGATTCAAGCGAGGAGGAAGTGCTGGGGGGGCCCACTCACTCCTCCCCTCTCACTGCTCCAGGACTGGGGAGAAGGAAACAACCCCATCTGACACATCCCAATGTTTACTCTGTGGGCTGCTGGGCCTACACCAGGAGCCGCAAAACTTTCCAATATGCTTTTCTGTGAAAAAAAATGATGCAACATTCCAGAGAGTTTTGAAAAGCGAAAAGCCCCAACATGCATCATTTCATCACCGCACAGAAGTGTTTCTGTCTCCCCGTATCTGACATGCTGGGGCAGAACACGGGGTGCAGCAGCTGCTGGCTGCCGTTGGCCTGGATGCAGGGCCTGCGACTTTGATTTATAATCAAATTTATTTCTGTCCAAGGAAAGTTTTTCTCCCACTTCCAAGCTCAGAAACATCAGTATCTCCAGAATTACTGGAGCAAGTCTTCCTGGAGCAAGCCATGCCTCTAGGACGCAGACCCGACTCTACCAGAACACAGCATCAGCGGTCTCCTCTTCAATATCACCAATCTATTTTTTTTTTCATTCTCCCTGACCTTTACCTGTAAGCATGCTATTTTACTACACTCATCTAAATGCATACTGTAATATAGAAAGGCAGATCCAAAAGTTCAAGAAAATGCATACGAATAAAAAAAACTGCAAATGGATTTCAAAATTGATTTATACCTAAATAACTAATCTTTTAATTCCACATTTTCCAGAATTTTTTGAAGTACCCTTGGATGTTATCTACACATCAATAGCTATAGTCACCATTTACTGTAGAAAATTAGCTTATGAAGCAGATATAGGTCTCGACCTATGAAGTTTTAGATCACCAGAAATGTAATTTTATATTCTGTAAATGAATAATAATCATTTTAGCTCTCCATTTTGCTGAATGGTAAGAACTTAACCTTCTCAATGAAGTATTTGCAACCCAGAAGCCCTGGTGTCCTTTGTGTCCCACACAATGCAGGGGGAGGAGCCATGTGATCCTCAGGCATCCTCTCACCCTCTATGAGACATGCCCAGAAGGCCCTGACACCCACACAGCCCAGCTCTCTGTCCTAGAGTTTGCTCTACTCTCACGCCCACCCAGCTGCAACACCCACCCCACACTGCCCTCCGCCTCTCCTCAGCTCAAGCTCTCCATGACCGTACTGTTTCTTCAGGTGGGTTCCTGGGCGCAGAGAATGTGATGTGGTTCCAAATGTGGCTCTCAGTAGGGGCAGGCACCATGGTGAATGGGATGGAAATTTGGGATGGGTCAGAGCGAGAAAGGATATCTGAGAGACGCTTAGAAGTGAAGTCACTTTACAGATAACCAGTGAGCAGACACACTTGTATTATTCAGAGTCCATAGATTGTTTGAAGGCATTAGAGATCGTGATTATGACATTTGAAGGGTCCACAAACTGACAGATGAAGTTCTCAGGCTAGCAACAGGAAGAAGCCAGGAGCTGTGAGAGTCCAGCGGCCATCTGCTGAAGAATTGCTTCTTGTTGAGAAAAGGGAAGATCTGCTCAGGCCTTCCACTGATTGGATGAGGCCTACTCACTTTAGAGAGGGTCAACTCTGCTCCAATTTCACTGATTTAAATATAGATCTCACCCAAAATACCAGCACAGAAAACTCCAGAACAGCATTTGAAGACAGACTCTGTGACCCAGATAAGTTGACACATAAAATTAACTCATATTATCTCTTGCAAAAGTAAATACCACAAACGCAACAGGCTTTATTTCCCATGCTTCTCTGTTGATGTTGATTTTGTTGTTGTTGTTTATAAGTCCACAGTGTCCTGCGGTGCTTCTGGAAGAGTGCCTTGTCTTAAAAAAGAAAGGAAGAATACAAGAAAATGTATGTTTACAACACAAGCATTAATTAATATGAGAAATATTAACTGTTCCACCAATGATGTGAATTTCTACAATTCTTCTGTGCCTTGGGAAATTAGCTTTAATGCAGAAATAGGAAACTAAAAATTTTTATCTGATGTTCTATAACACAGCATGGTGACTATCTTCTGTAGCAATGAAAAGAAAAGAATTTGGAGATTTCCAGCCTATAGAAATGATGCATTTTTGAGAAGATAGAAATCCTAACTGTGCAGACTTGATGGCTTACACAACACAGATGATCACAATGTACCCCATAAATATGCTGACATATCATGTGCCAATTTAAACATGAGCAAGACATCTCAATATTGCTTAAGCTGAAATCATGAAGGGTGCTGAGGGTTACCTTGATGGTGGTCTGTCATTCATGGTCTGTTCCTTTTAGTCTGTAATGGAGGAAACACTTATGATGAGGGCAGGGTCTGGCAATGCTACAGAACCAGAGGGCTTCCACTTTGTGTATATGTGTGCCTTCCTCTCACCCTCACTTTATTTCTGCTTCTTACTTTCTTCAGTGCACTCTAAAATCTCACTATAGTAACTCCGAAGCTATTTTTGCAAAACACAGAGAAACTGGTGACTAGAAAGGCAGGTAGAAGGATGGATGGATTGACAGATGAGCAAATGGGAAGATGGGTCTTCCTTTGTGAGACCTGTGATGCCACAACACATTCATGCATGGAAGGAGAGGCTGTTCCCTTGTTTTCTGCAGGGAAGTGGGAACATTTTCTACTTGGGGGCAGGTGGGTTGGAGGTTTGAGGCATTTGGATTACACAACCTTCGGTTAACAAAACTAATTGAATAAGTGACTTAGTAATTACATCATCTGGTTAATATACTTCGGGCCAGGTCCCAGATACTTTGGTCATTACCCTGATGGAAAGCTTAAGAAAGGAATTGAAAGAAAAAAAAAGGGAGGGGTTGTGGAGGGAGAAAAGCCATCCCCTTGTGCTCATCCTATAACTACTCATTTCTTGCCTGCTTCTTGCTGTTTTGATAAGAGCCACTAGGATAATAATTGCAGCTTTGACTATGTATTAGTAACTGTTGAGGTATACTTCTTGGAGCCTCTGTGAGATACTGAAACGTGTTAGCCTTGTATATGTTCTCAGTCCAGCTATGTTGGTCTGGCTCAGCAGCCCAAGTCTCAGCTCGCTGCCAACACCCGCAGTGTGTGCAAACAAAGCCTTTTCATTTTGTGCATGGCCGTTTCCCTTTTTAGGACCTTGAAATGAAATACTGTGTTTATCCTGTGTATCTTAAGAATGTACGTCGCTGCAAACCCTGAAATAGACATGGTTTGCTGCCCTAAATATTTGATTCTTGAGTCAAGTTATTATAATTGCTAGACATCCTTTTTTTAAATATAGAAGAACAGTGAAACTCCACATTTGGAATAAACAATGTGTTCAGATGTAGCTTAATTTCTATTTTATTCTGCAAAATATCATCCTTAGTATGATTTAAGCTTGCCAGTTCTTATAAAGTTCAACAACTTGAAGAAGGTGAAACTAAGAAGTATCTCTGGTTTATGAGAGAATTTCCTAGCAGTCCAGAGAGGCACAGTTCCTAAAAGACACAAATGTCAGTAAACCTGTTTGCAAAAATATTAACAGTCAGCCACTATCTCAATGCCTTGATGTGTCACTATTTCACTGATAAGCATTTTCAGATTAAAGAATAAAAGCAAACACATTTCCCACAGACCAGTACAAATCAGGGCACCTTGATGCCTTTGAATACTTGGACAACGTACCTCGCACAGCCAAGACATTAGGCTGGAATCACAAATTGGCCTTGACATTTGCAGAAATACCCTTGGAACAAAAGTATTTCGAGTAGTACTTTTTGTCCTGACAAAGGATTTAAAGTTCCTTTGTGTGTCTAAGGTTTACTTGTGTAGGTGTAACGCACACCGCTGACTCTTCTTACATTCATAATATGTCAGTTTTTACGCTCAAGTTTGGTCTTCTCACTTAATTTTAAAAGGACTAGTACAGCTGGGAATAGTTGATTCTTTGATTAAACTTAAGGAGGAAGCTTAAATATCAACGTACTTCCAAATCATATGGAAAATAGAATTAAAAGTAATTCTGCATTTGTAAAAGTGTTTAAGCTCATGTATAATTATTCACAATATGTATTTTCTATAATTTTTTAAAAACTATCAAATGATTTGTTCACTTGAAGAAGTTCTAGTGAAAGGAGATATGTAGCACTTGTTTTAAAATAATGGCAAAAGCTTCAATATGGGGCCAAACAAGGTAGCCTAGCCTCTAAAGTCCTTGCCTTGAACTCGCCTGGGTCCCGTAGGGGTGCCAGTTCTAATCCCTGCAGCTCCACTTCCCATCCAGCTCCCTGCTTGTGGCCTGGGAAAGCAGTCGAGGACGGCCCAAAGCCTTGGGATGCTGGGCCCACATGGGAGAGCTGGAGGAGGTTCCTGGCTCCTGACTTTGGATTGGCACAGCACTGGCTGTTGCAGTTGCTTGGGGAGTGAATCATCAGACGGAAGGTCTTCCTTACTGTCTCTCCTCCTCTCTGTATATCTGACTTTACAATAAAAATAAGTAAATCTTAAAAAGAAAAGCTTCAAGATGGTCAACAAACACCATCCATCTCATCTCCAGGTTATTGAAAACACAAAGTCAGTTAAGACAGCCGTTTTCTGACAAGATTTGCATGGACAGATGAACAGAAGATGCAACCTGGATGAGAGCATCCAGTGAAGAAGGCCAACAGAGGATGTGAATTCTCAGAGAACAAACACCACTCCCAGAAGGGACAACGGAGAAGCAGAGAGAGAGTCCCTGGAGGTTATTTTTGTTTGCTTCTTTGGGTTTTGCCTATTCCTTTTTGTTTGGGTACAACAAAGTCCAAGGCACGAGTTAGACCAGCTCCCCGCCCCTGCTTATCACTGAATTGTGTATCTGCAAGGACCTCTCTATTTTTATGTGTTCACACATTTGACTACTAACTTGCCTCTTTTTTTTTCAACATTTTCACTCTCATTTCTCCTTCCCCACTATCAGCAGCAATTCTATTTTGGTTAATGTTTATATATCCATACACAACACTACACCTAGTGTTGTTTTGTATGTGTGAATTTTAAATATTATCATTTTTTTAGTTTCCAATGAATGGATTTAGTTAGATTTTCAGAGAGCCCTAAAAATCTGCATTTTTGACAAGAATAGCAGATGATTCTAGATTCTGCTTGTAAGCATAGTTTAAGAAAGTAAGTTTAGCCTTTATCGTGTGTCAGATTACCCAAACAACAAAATTAAATTGTCAGTCATGCATTCGGACAATACCTTTATATTAAGATACCTAAATACAATATGGCTTTAAAAATGAAGTCATTCTGTGGCAAAGCCTGTTGTTTAGGCTTTGCCACAGCATCAGTTGGCAGAGGATGGCACAAGGGCCTTAACCTGGCAAGTCAAACTCCAGAACCACCTGGAGAGTGCATAATCCGGGATTGGGAGTGGCCTAGTAGGGAAATTGTGGGCTCTGTCCTTTTGGGTTACAACTCCCAGTGGAGAGCAGGAAAACCAGGACGGGGTGGGGTGACTAGATAGAAAGGCACCTGCCAGTATGTGTGTGGGCTGGATAGTAGGGTTGGTTGGGTTGAACTAGGCTTCATTGCCCATTGACATTTATGAGAGCTGAATGGAATGTGGGATAGACTGAACAAGTCTGCGGTAAATACTGGTATGCATGGGAACCAGGGTAGGGGGCAGCCCTGGTGGGGGTTATGGGGAGTTGCCCCAACTAGCTGCAGTTCCCATTGGTTTGCCTGAGGGCTGAGTATGAAGTGGCAGGATCAGGCTGAACTACAACTCCCATTGGTTCACTTGGAAGACAGGGCTGAAAACAGATCTGACCCAGCAATCGCAATGACCAGCATGTGCATAAGCTGATTGGGGCAACTGACGTTGCCACCCTGTACTGGCAAGCACACACAAGAATCAGGTCTAGGATCACCTCAGATGAAGTTTCTCTGGAGATCCCTCCAATTGAGCTGCTGATCTCAGAACCCCAACCATGAACAGACTGTCAGCCAGTGGATTCTGAATAGGTTTCATCGCCATTGGAGTGGTGAGATTGGCAGCAATCCAGAACTGTTGAACTATCAAAACTGCTTGAGCAGGACCCTCGGAGCGTGCCTCACATCTGGGACCTGGGATGGGTGAGAGGCTGGATGGGGCTTCTCCCTTTGTTTCTCCCCTGACCCCAGATACAGGAAAAACAAAAGTGATGATATTAGTGTGGAAACAATGGTATTACCCACTTTCCTGTGGCACTTGACTCTCTGTACCCTAATCAACTAAGATTATTTTTTAAAAATCAGTAATTTTTTAAAAAGGGAAAGAAATGAAGTCATATGGGCCCAGCACAGTAGACTAGTGGCCAAAGTCCTCACTTTGCATGCACCTGAATCCCATGGAGGCACTGATTCTAATCCTGGTGGCCCTGCTTCCCATCCAGCTCCCTGCTTATGGCATGGGGAAACAGTCGAGCACAGCCCAAAGCCTTGGGCCCCTGCACCCGCATGGGAGACCCAGAGGAGGCTCCTGGCTTTGGATTGGCTCGGCTCTGGCCATTGTGATTACTTGCCGACAGAAGATCTTACTCAGTGGACAGAAGATCTACCTGTCTGTCTCTTCTCTCTGTATCTCTGACTTTCTAATAAAAATGAAATAAGTCTTTTTAAAAAAAATCAAGTCGTATGTAGTTCAAAAGGATAAGCATTCCAAACCAAAAACTACAAATACACAACAGTGAAAAACATTAACAGCAAATCCAAATATAAATAAAGATATTCCTCCACCAATATTTTGTACTTTTCTAGTACATTCACCTGTATCCATCTTGTCCACATCTAATTGGATCCCTGGGCTGCTGTGCTGGGGGCTGTGTTTCCTTCTGGGTGTGCACTATTAGTTCCCGTTTAACACAGAGAAACTCCTGGCACTACATTGTGGACTACACTGCTGGTATCCTACCATCATGGTACTCTACCTCATTCCCAGGATGCACAAGGCCCAAGGCACTGAGTCTGCTCTGACCCCAGGTCACCCTTGGGACTTCTAGAAGTCCACTTGTCAGCCTTTCTGTTTGGGAAGCCACCAGCCTTTCCACGCTTACCTGCCTTGGGTTCATTTTTCTTCCCACCTTTTATCTAAGAATGGGTTAAGATGATAGATATGACATCTGCTATTTTTCTTATGTCATCTTGATTAGCTGCTTTTCTTCTCTGCATTGCTGTAGCAGACTATCTGAATGCAAGTCAATAGAATGACAGGACACGTTCCTCAAAGTAGAAAACACACACTGGTGAATAATTTAGCAGAGTATATTCAACCACACATGACTCAACAAAATAGGATAAAGTCACTCAAATACGTAGTGTCACTTTATGCACTGAACAGTATTTACAAAGATGGAAGGACATCATGTGTTTTGTTTATAAAGAAATGATAAATGCCTGAGAAATTCAATAAGTTTATATAGTGTTGAACAATGTACCATATATTGAGTATCACATTATAACCCATAAAATACATGTAATATTTATTTACCAGCTAACAGTGAACTAATTGCAAAGCAGGACAGACTATTGAATCACGTTGCAATCCAACTCAACTTCAATCTGCCTTAAATATTCTGTAACATATTCCTTAAATATGAAGTTTCCCCTATGCAATGCACATATGCATTCTATATAAACCATTGAGCAAAATACATATTTCTCCAAAAATACAAATATAGAGATGGATCTCATATATACACAAAACATTGCACATAAATAAACCAAGGTCCCATAACTGTTAACTTAATGACTGTTAATCCAAATGCTGTAAAAAACCCTTTTCACAGAATACTGTTCTGACTTGTCCAAGAATCTCTGTGACAGAGTACTTTGTCATCTTCATGGAGACAAAAGACATTTGGGAAAATTCAGATTCATGTCATTCTACAGCATCACAGTTCCAGAATCACCTGGAAGTTACCTCCCTAGGAAGTTACCTGAAGCTGAATCTGCTTTCCAAATAGTTAAACACTATCCACTCATTGTTCTACTGAATTACCAAATACAAAGTCGAGCACAGACTACACATGGGTGGCTCTTGTCTGACTGCGACATACCTGGAAATGAGCAATCCATGTGACAATCTGTCCGGCATAACTGGGATGCTGTGGTTCATGAGGGAGTAGTTATCTGTGTCAATTGAATCAACATGAGCTCAGAGAAAGACTCATGTTTGAAATGGTCTGAAAAGAACAAATAAGAGGGAAATAGCCTAGCCAAATGACTTTAACAAATTTAAAATTAAATGATAAAATGCAAAAACGTGTATCTACCTAGGTATTTGGGGTATGGGTGTAATTTGGGGTGCTGCAGGTAGGATCACCACCAGAGACCCCAACATCACGCAAGAACATTGTTTCCAGTCTCCATCACTGCATTTCCAACCTAGCTCCCTGT
This sequence comes from Ochotona princeps, assembly GCF_030435755.1. Lineage (NCBI taxonomy): Eukaryota > Metazoa > Chordata > Mammalia > Lagomorpha > Ochotonidae > Ochotona > Ochotona princeps. The sequence goes on from NC_080839.1 coordinate 75,491,628, forward strand.
TAATGTGCCTGGGAAAGCAACGGAAGATGATCCGAGCGCTTGGGTGAGGTCATGGGAAACGTCTGGATGGAATTCTAGGCTCCTGGTTGTGGCTTGCCCAACCTCAACCATTACAGCCATTTGGGAGTGAACCAGTGGATAGAAGATAACTTTTGTCTGTGTGTATGTCTCTCTCCCTGCAGCTCTGCCTTTCAAATAACCAAATAAATCTTTCAGAAAAAAAAAAATATGTGATCTTTCAAAGGAAACAATTATAAATTTTAAATATTATGCTAAAGCATTTATAAATTATGTCTCCTTTTAGGGGATCAATGAATTTTATTAAACACAATATTCTAACAATCATGTAATCATTTTATTTTCAAAGAAATGATGAACAAAATAAAATTTCAAGATATCTATAAGCATAATCTGATACAAAGAAATCTATAATCTGTTACTATAAAAATGCTCTATGAAACATATTTATTTAAGGACAGATAATTATTTCAAAAGTTTGTAAGAAAGTAGAATTAAAAAGATTTTTGTTTTGGTGTAAAACTTTTGAGATCTGTGCAACTGTTTCATCATCCATTTTCTACTAACTGTTTAGAAGATGCGTGGACCCTCCTTCACATAGATGTCAAAGTGCTTTTATTGTTTTAAGACTAAAACAAACACCTTTAACAAACACATTTCCATAAGCTATTTGCAGCATTCTTTGGTAACTCCAGAGGGATTCATTTTGTTTCTGAATATGCTTAAATCTGTTCTTTTCTATAATTAGTAAGAGTTACAAAGATGCAAATATGGTGATTTTCTAGAATTCATCATTTTTCTATTACAATTTTTGAGACAAACTACTTTAATTGTTCTTTAAGCATGAACTTCAGGACTCAGGCTGGGGCGCAATGGGTTAAGGCCCGCTTATGTCATAGGCATCCTGTATCAGTGTGTTGATTCCTGTCCCAGCTTCTCACCTTCTGATCCAACTTCCTGCTCATGTACCTGGGAAGGCAGCCTAACAAAGCCTACATAACTAGGTCCCTGCTACACACGTGAGAACCCTGGGTGGGTTTCCCGGCTCGCGGTTTCAGGGTGGCCCGTATTTGGCTGTTGAAGCTTTTGGAGAGTGGACAAGGACATGAAAGACACATCTTTCTTTCTCTGTCACTCCACTTTTATAAAGAACTTTTAAAAGAATATTACAGTTTTAAAACTTTCCAGTTACTTGTGGGTTTGATTTCTGGAAGCAGCTATAAGCAGTCGAATCTTGGCCTATCTTATCAATAAGGCAGTTGAAGTCACTTATCACCTTATTGACCACATTATATGGCTGACACATAATTTTTACTATTACATTAATGTTGTTACTCCTTTTTCTCCTATCTCACAGATGGGAAATAGTCTCGATATTCACTCAATGAAATGCAATCAGGAAAGGATGGAGACAAAATATTTTAAACAGTGAGTCCATTTTACTTTCCATTAAGCAGCCATGTTTCCTAAATTAAATTATTACACTGGAAGACAAATGGAAAATCACTGTTCTGTGGGATCACAGTGAAGCTCTCCTTGTCCACTGATACCCAAGTCTAGACAAAATTTGTAAATGAACAGAGCTGTGAAATCGAAAGGTGCCGATGAATATTGTTTGTTTAATGAATCAATTACACTGAACCAGTGCTATGTTTCAGATACTTTCTCTAACATTATTTCATCACATCCCCAGAGGAATCCATTTGTTAGAGACATTTTCTTAATTAAAAATACAGTCCATGCACATTATGTGGCAAATCAATCTTCTGCGTGTGTGTGGATGGTCGCTATTGAGCACTAACACATCTTTCAGAGCTCGCATAATGTAGTACGTCTTCTCTGACTTCCCCAGCCTATCAAGTTAAAACTGATGACTCTCTTTGCATTCCCCTTGTTCTCTTTAGAAAATCATCTAACACAGCAACCGGCCCAGAAAAAAACACATGCAAGTATTTTTAACACATGAGTTTCCATCCAACTATCATTTATTTTAAAATGACATCGTTTTGCTGCTCCATTTATTATCATACTGAATAAAAATAAGATTCAAATTGTTAAACAATAACTCCCGGGCACATATTTTGCATTAGGCATAACACTTACGCAAACTCTGCTTTTATCATTTGGCTCTTTTAGATGATTTGTTTTCGATTGGATTTGTGGCAAGGGTGCACATCTGTGCACACACATACAGACACTGCGTGTTGGGGTACGTGAGGGGGAGATGGAGAGGGCGATGTGAGACATTCTGAGGGCTGCAGTGCAGGAGCTGCGTGGCTGCTTCCTCGGTTCTGATCTCCTCCCTTACTCTCCTGTGCCTGGGCAGGAGCACGCGCAGCTCAGACAAGGTCAGTCTGTTGGGCTGAAGATGTAGCAGCACCAGTTGCAGCCGTGGACTTGCTTACGTTTGCAGTGTGCCATCATTTGTTTCCTCCTGTGGTCCTACGGCTCTGCCTGTGGTAGCTCTGGAAAGAATTTGCAGGGCCTTTGGAGCTCAACAACCGTCTGAGGGCAGGCATCCGCCATGGCAGAAATGAAGGGAATGAAACTTCTGAGATGTGGATGTGGCTTGTCTATAATTATTTATCTGAGAAAAATAGAGTCAGAAAGAGACAGAGCTCTTCCATCCAATAGCTCATTCCCCAAATACCTGCAATCGTCTGACCCAGATTAGGACAAAACTGCAAGCCAGGAACCCAACCTGAATCTTCCATATTGGTATCAGTGATCAAAATACTTGAGCCACTAACTGCTTATTTCCTGCTTGTACATTAGCTGGATTGTAAGTAGAGGTGGGTAGGATCCCCAGCACTCTGATATGGACTGTGTACATCCTAAATGGAATCTTAACATGAAACACCTACTTATTTTTAAGGGTATCCTCGTGCCCAGTCTCATTCTAAATGCTGCACAGAGTAAGGAGTTAGATCAAATCCCTGCCTTACAGTCTAGCTGAGCAAGCAGATGCAGAGGCAGATGCCCTCTGCCTCTCTTGGAGTGCACAGTAATGAAACAGTCACAGGAGATTAAGGACAACAACCATGTGCCCAAATCACAGGGCCCTGGGAGAAGACAAATAGTGCAACTCAGGCCTGGACTAAGTGTAGGGAGTTAAGAAAAATCTGTCCTGATCCGAAGGGGAGGTTAAAAATAAAAGAAAAACACTGCCCTTGGCATCACACAAGGACATTGCTGATAGCATGAGGTGTGCATTGATCAGCTCTCTCCCCTTCTGCTGCAGAGGCAGTCAGGGCTCAGCTCCTCTCTCATTCTAGATGAGCTGCTGATGGTGCTTGAGGGGCACTGCAGCTGTGACTCACCCATGTGTCTACCTTCTAACAGGCTCTGCGCTAATGACACAACCTAACCTGCCACAAGCAATCCTCCCAGCACTAAGATCAAAGGAGTGTCGGGACCATGCTGTGACTCAGAACTCCTGCTCCAACACAAGGCATACATTTTCTCTGTGCTGGTGCACTTGCCAGATTCTGGCCCTGAGCAAGGGGGCACTAAGAAGGCAAAGGGTCCTCTTCCAAGTAGAACCCGAAGGCCAAGACCAAGGACAGTGTGCTCATAGCTGAGGGAAGGCAGGAAATCCTTGGGAAGAACAAACACGCAGAACTGGATGATCTGGACAGAAGAAAACGCTTTTCCTGTTATGTTTTAAATTATTTTTCATGATACAGTTCCTTAGATTTGGAATTTCCCCTTCTACCTTCTCCATCCCTCCTTCCCTGAAATGTTTTCCTCTGTTTTATAACAGTAGTATAGTCCTTCAATAACATCATAAGTTCATCACTCTTCCATTTAAGTGTATCAGATCATGGTAGGTATAGACAATGGTAGAAAATCTAGCATCCTATTGTCACGATGTAAGTTTTATTGTGAGTCCAATTTTATTCAGAAGTAGAGATACATGCTGCAATGTATCTTCACTTCACACTATACTTGCCTTCATTATAGAGTTCCTCTAAATATATGTATATATACACTTATCTATTTATTGATTGATCTTGTATTTTGCATGAAGGTTGCCTTATATCAGAGAGAACATATGATATTTGTCCTTTTGGGATTGACTTATTTCACTGAGCATAATGGTGTCTAGTTCGCACCGTTTGATTGCGAATGGTACAATTTCATTCTTTTTTATAGCCAAGTAGTATTTTGTGGAATAAATGTACCACAGATTCTTCATCCACTCCTCTTTTAACAGGCATCAGGGTTATTTCCATGTCTTCACTATTGTGGATTCTGCTACTATAAAGATAGGATTACAGTTCACTTTCTCACGTGTAGATTTTATTTCCTTTGGATGTATTACAGGATTGGAATAGCTGGGTATTCAGTAGACCAATTTTCAGTTGTATTAACTCTCTCCACACTAATGTGCATTGTAGTTGTACTAGCCTACATTCCTTCTCTTTTTTTTTTTTTTTTTTTTTTTTAAAGATTTTATTATTATTGGAAAGCCGGATATACAGAGAGGAGGAGAGACAGAGAGGAAGATCTTCCATCCGATGATTCACTCCCCAAGTGAGCCGCAACGGGCCGGTGCGCGCCGATCCGATGCCAGGAACCAGGAACCTCTTCCGGGTTTCCCACGCGGGTGCAGGGTCCCAAGGCTTTGGGCCGTCCTCAACTGCTTTCCCAGGCCACAAGCAGGGAGCTGGATGGGAAGTGGAGCTGCCGGGATTAGAACCGGCGCCCATATGGGATCCCGGGGCTTTCAAGGCGAGGACTTTAGCCGCTAGGCCACGCCGCCGGGCCCTACATTCCTTCTCTTAAGAGAGGCCTGGGAGTGGGAGTGAGGATTAACAGCCATCCCAACGGCTAAGAGGTCCAGGAAACATCAGTCCACTGGATTGTAAATCCACCATAACAACAGACGTTGTATAGCTTAAAAACAAAGTCTTATGAATTAGAATCTAAGGCCCTAGGAGAAGGCTGTCTCATTTGCCACATGCCTGGAGGTTGATAGCTCCACAAAGAAGATTTTGTCTGACATGATTTCTGGTGAAGGCTCTGTTCCTGGCCCACTAATGGTCACTGTCTGTGTTCCTCTGCAATGTGCATACAGACAGAGGCAGGGGCCTCTCTAGTGTCTCTGCTTATTAGGTATCAGTCCTACTGGGTCAAGGGCCCACCCTTATGAGATCACTTAAGTTTAGTTGAGTCCATAAGGCCCTGTCTGCAAATATAGCCACACTCAGGGTTAGGGTTTTAGCATTGAATGCAGAAATACATTCAGTTTTGATCACAGACACTCTTGGAAATTCATGGTTCCAATCAGAGGTGGTTGCCTAAGCGGGATGTGAGTAGGTCATTCCTCTGCCCACTTGAGAACACCAACACTGACATAGACATGGGCCCTTTGGGTCACAGCTCATGGATCCATTGCTCTGAACTGCTTATTTTTCTCTAGATTTTTCAAGTACCTGTGTTTTTCTTACACCAACTTTCTGAAATGTCCTCTCCATCCTTTCAATTCATCAGTTCTCATTGACTTTGCTGTTCAATGAGAAAGTCATGCCAACATTCCCTCTTATTTTACATCCTCCTCATTTATTACAACATTCTATCAGCAATGTTCCCAGGGTCTCATTCCAAGTTTTTTGATAATGGTTTATGTATTTGGAATATGTTTCATTCTTAAATGTGACAGCAAGGCCGTCTTTGTGTCCTAAACACTTCCTAAAATCGAGTATAACTAGGTCAACAGAAACAAACAAAAACAAAGAATGTGTGAATGAATTAATGAATGCTAGAACTACACGTGTTGTATCCTACTCCCAGGACATCTCCATGCTTCATTTAACCACTTCTTTTTCCTGTAAGAAATTCAAAACCATACCAAGAGTAGGATTTGAAGCATGACTTGGAGGAAGGAAGAGAGTGAAACAGAAGAGAAGACTTCCAATGCCTCATATCCTGGCATATGGCTTACTCATCACTGTCAGCTCAATCTGAGCTACAGACTCACTGAGCTTCCATCCTTCACACTGTCTCAGAGCCATCAAGGGACTCCTTGCAACTGGCAACCGAATTAGCCTGATGCAGAGATCCTGGGAGAAACAGACAAGTTCACTTCAGCCTGTTACAAGCTCCTGGTCTCCTGCTTGGGAAATTGCTCTCACGTTTTACCAGAGCTGTTTGCATTTTGCAGCTCTCAGGGGATAGAACCAGTGCTGGCTGAATTCCTGGCTAAGTCATTTGGCCCAGAGCCTCCATAAAACCTTGGCACCAGGCTTCCTGACTTAGAGCTCTCCTCGTTAAACCTTAACCGTGGAGACAGAAGCCTCCTGTTTGGCTGTCAGAGGTTAAGGGGAGACATGCTAGCCTCCTCCCTGGGGGTTTCTGGCTGAGACAGTTGGGGGGAGAAGGGAAGGTGGGTAAGGGAGGTAAGTTCCAAACACATGCAAGTCAGCACCCTGATTTCCGAAATCAACATGAGCTCACTTTGGGATGGTTAGTACTTCTCTGCTTAGAAAATCTCGCCATAGACATTCATCTGCATCCTTGAATTTGAACCTGAACTCAATGTTACATTTTACCTTATAGTTTGGTAATGGTCTGTGCAGTACACCAAATGTTTTCTTGCTGTTTAATAGGAATTAAGAGGGACTGTGAATGAGTTGCTTGGTAAGAAAAGGAGTGAGGTAATGAAGTCACTACATCATTTCAACATTGTGAGAAGGTGGTCTTCGGGTATCTTCCAATGAAAGTTGAGTTTTGCAGTTAAGGAGGCCTCTGTTCAACGTATTAAAATCTGTCCTTTGGATCAGAATCTAAGACCCCCAGAGGCCTAGGCTGCCCATCACCTCTGCCTACCTCCTGCACAGTACTTGCTGCCTCTAGCACAGTGTTTGCTGGCAAGGAAAATGGAACTCTGTAAATCCTGGACTTTAGCAAAGTAAACGGCGCTGAAGGAGAGTGTGTGTAGGATTTACAGAAACAAAGTTATTATTCAGATCAGAAACTTTCAGAAGAAAATGCAGGGTAAGAGAATGAGTGTGCAGGTAGAGAGCTAAATTGCTCTAACAAGGGACTAGAACAGAAAGTCATCTGTCAACCCTATGATACAGTCTGCATCGAGGGGGAGATTGTGTGTGTCCATCCTCCAGGACCATGTGCTGTGGAGCAGGACCCAAAATGACATGCTGGATCATCACAACTTTGCAATGAATGGGGTCAGAGCAATAGGGATCAGAAAGAATGTAAACTCCTCCAGGCTCCCAATAACCCATTTCCTCCCACTGTGTAGCAGACTGGGTGGGTGCTGCTTCATTTGGAGGCTAAGTCCAGGGTGATTCAACCGCTAGGCTCACCAGGGTTCCAAGGGGCTCAACTGACAAATCTGGAATGGAAACCTCTCCTGAGCCGGTCACTTTCTCCCTCCTGTCTGCAGGGTCACTTGCCACCTCACTGAACTATGTGCTGGCAACAGCTACAATTCCTTTCATGACACTCAGACACTTAGAGGATAAAACAGGAAGAATGAGGGTTTATATGCTTGCAACTGAAGACTCCATCAGTGCCAGCTCCATCACTGTGGATGACACCACCTCAGGCAGATTCCGCAGGCTTCCTCAATTGCAGTGCCTCTCCCAGCCGGGGCTGAAGAACTGGACATTGCCGATGGAAGGGGATCATCACAACCCCTAAATAATTGTGATCTGCAGTTTGATTTACTGAATGTATAGTTATTAGATTAATAACTTGATGGTCCCTAGAGTCTCTTCCCACCCTGACTCTATACTGGACATGAGCTCTCACTCCCTGAAACAGTTAAGAGCGTGTCACTAAATGTGCTGGAGTACCTATTGAAACCAAACATCTAGGTAGGAAGTGAATGTCTCCGCATTCCACGTCTGTGATTCATCACCAGTTTCTAACTCCTGACTGCTCTAATCTAGGGTGAGACTGCATGAGTTGGGCAGGTGTTTTCTGAGGTTGTTCTGAAGGAGCAGAATGGCCCAGGAGTCCAGAGTCCACCCCAAACTCCAGTCTCTACCATGTTTTCCACCCTTGAATTGTTGTGCCGGCCATACTCCAGCATATGAAGTAATAAAAAGGTAAAAGCTTGGTACCATGCCTGCCGGTAAAAATTAGAATAGCTAATGCTTACTGAATACTCCCATCTCCACATACTCTGCTAAATATTTACATGTGGTAACTCTGTTCCTCATGCTGACCTCATTGGCCAAGTACAGCCAGGCAGAGAAGTAAATCATGCCCTTGTATCCTTCAAAGAGTAGAATTAAGGGTAAGGATGCAAGATGTGCCTTCCTTGATTTAACCCAGTTGATACTGATAAGCTAACTATTTTTTTTTAAGATTTGTTTGCTTCTTGTTTTTAAGCTATATTGCTTTGAATGTGTTTTCTACACTGATCTTGCTGAACATCCGCACAAATCAGTGTTAGGGAAACCCAGTAACTATTGCATCACCAAGCCCAAAGCTAAGTGTTTCTCAATTTCAGTACATGCTGTCAAATCATCCCCCCATCAAAAGCACGAGACTCACATAATTCACACTGTCACCAGCCTAGGTATCATCTAACATGAGGCTAACAAAGACACATGTTCCAAAGACAAATGGTTAAACAGATGTCTGGCACCAATCAACTAACCAACATCTTGCTGAGAGCTTTTTGGTTTCATATACTAGAGTGTAAAAATACAAACATATATGCAGACATACATATGCATATGTTTATTCCCATGCAGGGACATGCACTCCTATGTGCATGCCTATGCTTAGAAGCGGTACTGTATCACCGACCAAGAATATGTTCTCAGAAATACACCATTCAGTTCTTTTGTATTACACAAAACTAGATTGTAGCCTCTTGAGGCAATCAGAGAGCCTGTAAGCATGAGACAAATTACTTTTTTATCAGGACATCCTATTTTACAGTAAACTATTTTAAAAATATACAACTTGATGGTGGGCTGGCATCATGGGTATGCAATGCTGGCATTCCATTCGGGTGCCAGTTAGGTCTCAACTGCCCTCACTTCCTGTCCAACTCCCTGCTAATGTACCTGGGGAAGCAGTGGATGGTGACTCAAGTACTTGCGTTCCAACACCCACATGAATGAGACCCTTGGGTGACGTTCCTGGCTCCTGGCTTCCACCTGGTGCAGTCTCAGTCATTGTAGCCATTTTCATAGTGAACTAGAGAGTGGATGATCTGTTGCTCTCCTGCCTCTCTGTCTTCCAAATAAATCTTTAAAAACAAGTTCAGAGAGTACACTCTGAAACAGTGGTAGAAAGTATAGCGGTAAGTGCATGACTGAATAACCCAGTCACCCTTGGTTGTCAACCACTGTGTACTGCATGCCGTTGCATTGCTAGACTTTGATACAACTCACAGTGCAGCAGGCTTGTTCCCAATCCCACCAGTGATACATCTCCCCGTGACATGATGATGACCATGCACTCACCAGGCAACAGCAATTTTTCAGCTCCATTATATTCTTATGGGACCTCCCGCCACAATCACCACCATTGCATATATGATGAGAATTACTCATTTCCAGGCAAAGGCAGATGAGGAACTACGTTTTTATTCTGTAGTCTTGTTAATTCTGAAATTGAAATGTAAACAAATGAAATGAAAATGCAAGGAAATTATATGCAAGCCAAATTTCAAAATCTTTAGAACAATCCATTCCTAAGTACATTCATTCATCTCATTGATACATACTTTGATTTCTGGTCATTTTTGCAAAGTGAGTGAATTTCTGGAAAGAGACAGCTCCATAGCGAGCACAGTGTTCTAGCAAACTTGGCTGTGATGTGGGGGGTCTGGTATCAGTCTGGGTGGCTTTCTTAAAATTCCTTTCCTCATCTCCAAATTAGGCATTCTCTTTCGGATTTGTGTGAAAATAAGGCCCCACTTTGCTTTGGGTGGACAGCGGCCGAGTCCTAAGCATCACAATGAGTCCAAGGAGGATATTAACACAGAACATTTAGGAGATTGCCACACCTACCCCCAAGGTGTGTGATGGAACAGCAAGCTGCTACCCCATTCTAATTAGCATTGACCTGCATTTGTTACCTCTCCAGACATCAGAATGTCGTAAGAGAAACCTGTGTCCCTTAGATGACTCAAACGGCATTCAATGCTTGTATGTGTATGTGTGTGCATGTGTAAGTACATACACACATACATTCACTCCATGCTTCCGGCCAACAATGTGTCTTAGGCTCAGGGCAGTTAGCAAATGCATGAACAAAGCAGAAGGAGCTGGTCCTTGAGATCTGAGAGGCTGGGAAAGCCCCTCTGTCTTTGGGCTTCTGCACCCAGCCCTTGTACGCTGATGTGAACACGTTAAAATTATATCAGCTCCCATCAGGTTGCTGGCTGGGCTCCTAGGAATTCAACTGACCTTGTGTTACAAAGTCTCACTCATCTCACTCACTCAGCTCTCCAGCTCAGGAGTCAAATCCAAAGCTCCTCCCTGAACACTGGCAGCTGCTCTGACTTAATGCAGCAAACGTTTTATGAACATTTACTTGTTTCTCCCCAATTCATACTTCTTCTTCTTCTTTTTTGTTTCCATTATACTGTTTTGTAGGTAGAGGGAGTCTTCCCATTTTCTCCCCACCCTTCCCCATTTTGCTCTGTGTAGTCCTAAACTGCATTTACAGTTCCAGCACTCTGCTTTTTAGTATGGGCTATGACATTGTTGATATAGACAATGGTTGCAAGATACAAGGAAGCAGTTGCAGTATGCAACTCTGTCCCCAAAAAAAAGAAGCGCCCCTGGTAAAACAAATATAACTTGACCACAAGATGCTGGATTTCCTACCGCATTTCTTCCTTTCTTTCCATTTGTGCCCCTGCCGTTCCCTCAATGCCAAATACGGATTTCTTCCCATATTAACAGGCACTTACTTTAGACCTTGCAGTAATCCGAACCTGCCCTCAGGAGTTGAACCTAGTAGGAAAGACAGCAGCCCTCCCCATAAAGCGGCACAGCCATCGTTGTGTGAAAGGAAGCACAGAGCACTGTGGGAGAACAACAAAAGGAGTGATGATCTCTGTGACTGGCAGGAAGGAAAGTGCTGTGGGAGTTGTATTAGCTTGGTGTCACTACAGTGAGCTGCAAACACACTGTGATGTACTTAAAGTGCAAGGCTGCAGTTGCTTGACCATTGCTAAAGGGCAATTAGGGCAGCAGGGGTCACAGGCACGCTGCTAATTACATCTCAAGCCAGGGGCAGAAAGGGAAAAGATGGGCTCAAACACAAGTTTTTAAAATGATTCTCTCCCAAGGAGCCCCACAAGAACAGTGATCTAAGGCCCTCCCATTAGGCTCCGCCCCTCATGACTTCATCACGAGCCAGTGGCCCCACCCTGGAGACAAGGCCTGTAAGGCACCAACCTTTGTCAACAGTCAACATCCAAATCAAAGCATGAGCTCAATATGCAAGCAGGGACCTTGAGATAGCCTCATGGGAGAAGGGCTTTCCATTCAGAAGGAGTGGCTTAGCAGAAAGGACCAGAAAGACTGCCATAGTTGGTCAGTGAGACTTAGTAAAGTGTGTTGTTGTGGGAGAGGGCAGCAGGGAGGGAGGAACAAGGACAAATGAAATGATAGGCTGGGACCTGCTTATCCAGGATTGCATGTTTAATGTAAGAACATTTGCTAATCCTTGCATTTTTGAGATTAAGGACCTCAGCAGAGCTGGGAGAAAAAGTCCTGTTTGGAATTCTAAGAAGGTCTGAGATTAAGAGTTCTTAACAGCCAAGGTTATAGGGCAACTTTTAGCTCTTGGTAATCCCTTCCCCAAGAACTGTCTCCTTGCCTGCCTGCCCTTGACATTCATTACCAAACAAGTGGCAGTCTCTGGCCATCTATTCTGCATGCACTTCAGCACAGCTTCTCTTAGGTCTGATCCCTGGACTTCTGCTTGCTCCCCGTAAACCCACCCACCAGGACCCTGCCCCAACCCCAGGCTTCCCACACTCCTCAGACCAACAGAGCCAGCCTGGGGTAAGCCTTGTACCTGTGCTGCAGCAGAAATGCCTGGTGCACAGTGGGGAGCGGCTGCAGCGTGACTAACTTCATGTCTCTCCATAGTTGTGTTAGAAACAATGTGAGCTTTCCTTTTGTCTCTACCCTTTCAATTCTTGTTCTGTGACATCAGATCCTAATTTTCATATTAAATATTCAAAATGCTGATTCATTTCCTCGGGAGTATAAGGTTTATAAGGTTCCTGTATTAAACACTCTCCCTCAGTTCAAATTTGCTAAAAAAAAAAAAATGCTGTATTTGGTTTACATTATTCTGAATATACATGCTGGAAGACATATATTCTCTATATGTTACACAATGTGCTGACTTCTGAAAATGTTCCTTGAGACATGAACTGATGTGTGAACAAACGAATGTGAGGAGGCTTCCTTAACCTGATTAAATGCATAGAAAAAAAAATAGGACAATCCTACATCTTTGTAGATTGAGTAGTTGAGTATTTTGCAGCCATTAAAGTTACAGTTTGGAAAAATAGTGTCAACATAACTTTAAGTGAATATGTGGGTAAAGGTAGCTTACATAATGTTTATCATGATGATAGTAGAAAGAGGGATTGAAATATCACTTTTATAGTGGTTTTTGTAGCCTTGAATTCCTTATAAATATACTGTTGTTTACACACAACTATAGAATCTTTTTCAAAATGAAAATGTTGGATCTTGCTATTGTTCTAGGCTAAGAACCTGGCTTACCAATAAATAAATAAATAAATAAAAGACAATTCTGATGTGAATCTTATGTTTATTGTTTTAAAACTCTGTGCTAATACCAAAAGAATGCATTTCTAATGGGAAGTGACATATTTACATGTCTTCAGGGAACTTAACCAGCATTCTAAAAATATATTTCCTTAGCTTTTATAAATAAAATCCCTTAAACAATAATAAAGAATGTCCAACAATCTACAGCAAACACAGTCATGTTGTGTGCCCTTGTCATTGATTGTTAATCAGTAAAAAAAATCTCAACCATCAAATCTTCCTTCCCAGAAATGTCTGCAAAGAATACAAAAGGAAACTTAAAACAAAGGCGTGCAAATGGCAAACAAATAGGAATTAAAAATGCTGATCTTACTAACAATGAAAGAAGTGCCCATTGCCACGTGAATAAAATCACATTTTCTCCCAGCAGGTGCAGAGGACCGTTGTGGAGTGTCCTGTTGCTTTGTTGCATGCTACTCCGCCTTACTGAGCAGATAGCACCAGTAACTTGAGGGAACCTGCCGCAGCTGGGAGTTCCTACCTGCTGACTGATCTCAGTTCTCTAACTTAGTTAACTATTATCTTCCTTGAAAAAGCAGAACATAGGTATACATGCAAGTATGTCATTACTCTCAGTACCATTCATGTAATTGCAAAAATAATCAGAATAAATGAAAACACCAGAAAAAGAAAAATATTCAAACTAATTACAGATAATCCATTTGCTATAATCACTAAAACATAGGTTTCTCAAAAGCTGTTTAATGACATGGGTTATTATTTAAGGTGATAAGAAGAAGCAAACTAGGGAACTATGTAAACTGTATTTGTCAGTATGTTTATAAATATGTTTATAATAAAACCAGAAGAAAACACACTGAAACACTAATAATGGATATCTCTGTGTAACATGGCTTCCTTTATTCCGACCTACATTTTTCTGTCTTCCACAGTTGCTACTGGATAGGTGTATTGCTGGTAGAGTTCAAGTAAATTATTTCAGGGACCAGCATTTTGATACAGTGATTAGAGCTACTGATTGCCACAATGAGATCCCATACTGGAGATAGTTCGCATTCCAGCTGCTCTACTTCCTATCCAGCTCCCTGTAATGTGTCTATGAAAAGCAGCAGACGACGTATCGAGTATTTATACCCCAACCACCAGTCGGAGAGATCTGGATGAAGTTCCTAGATCTTGACTTTGGTCTGACACAGCCCCAGCCATTGTGTCATCTGGGGAGTGAGCAGGCAGATGAAAGAGCATGCATGTTTGCTCTCTCTCTCTCTCTCTTTCTCTCTCTCTTATTCTTTGTATGTGTATGTGTGTGTTTGTCTATCCTTCCCTCTGTAATGCCAGCTTTCAAATACATAATTCCTTTTTTGTAAAAATGTATTTTAAAACAAAATGGTATTTCTGTAAATATAGAAAGTTCTCCTTGATTATGTAGCTTCAGGATAGTGCAAGGATACAACACTACTTACTACTTATTTAGCAGTATGTCTTTAATTCTACCCATATTTGATACTGACAGACTTCAACTTACAAGGAAACCCAGAAACATGAATGTTTTGTCCAAGATCTCCTGGCAAATGTGTAACAATGACAAGACTAGAACCTAGAAGCTTATGCATATAAAGAACTTTTCATTATTTTTATTTTGTTTTAAACACAGAGAAGTTTCTTTCATCTGCTGGTTCACTCTACAAATGCCCACAGTAACTGAGATCTAGATGGAAACAGGGCTGTAGAATTCATTCTGTATGTCAAACATGAGTGACAGGATCTCCAATACATGAGCCACCTGCCACCTCCCTGGGTATGTATTAGCAGGAAGCTCAATGGATGCAGAAGAGCCCTGCTCCAAGCAGACACTCTGCTATAGTATCTAAACTTCCCAAGCAATATCTTAACAACTCTGCCAAACATCCACCCTCTCCTTCAAACTTTATGACCTGAATGGGAACTTAAACCAGAGCTAACAGGACAGAAATTATTGAAATAAGGACATTAAGCAGAGAGGAAATGCTTGCCAGGATAAAAATCTCTGGCCCCTTCCTTTATGCCGGTCTTGGTTAAAATTCTCTGAGCTAGTTGTCTTTTTACATGAAGCATTCTCATTTATTTTGTGTGTTTGTGCTTAGAGATCAGTATTTTGTGAGCTGGGTAAGTGAGGCCTGGGAATCTCATCATAGGGAGTTTTTAAGTTGTCTATTAAAGCATTTGCACGTGATCCGTAAACTCCAGGTGGTTTACACTTTCACAGAGCTGACCAGTGCAATATGTTCTTTGGTATTGATTGCCCCAGTTCACCTTGAGCAAATGTGTTATTCATTAAGCCTCTACTGGTAAAGCTGATGTTTAGACAACTTTCTAGACTCACAATAAAACTAATGAAGCTGGACGAAAGCCAACATTTGTTTTGTAAAAACGTTATCTTTTGAGCCCAATCACCAACAGCTGTCTTGCTTGCCCTCTTTCCTCCCTACTCTTCATCCCGCCTTCTTTCCCTCTTCCACCTTTTTCCTTCTTCTCTTCCTTCCTTCATCTGTTCTCCTTCCCTCTTTCCCATTTCTTATTACTTCCTCCTCTCTTCCCTGCCATGACTTTCCTCCTGTCTTGGTGAATGTTTTTGGCTTCCTCTGGTTAGCATTCCACACAGTCATTCACTGAGAACCAGACTAACCTGTCGCTGTCCTGCAGCGATGGACTTGGTGCACGGAGCCAATAGTGACACGCAAGGACTACTGACTGATGATCAGTAGCCGAAACTTATTAGGGGCATCAGACCTTATACACGGAGGGTCATATAGTATAAGGGTGGAGGTATTGAGCTTATCAACAAAACCCACCAACTGTTTCTATACTCTTGTTTGGAACTCCTTTTGTCTTGTATATTCCACCAAGTGTTCTCATACACATGTTGTCCACTCAACTGTTCTCATACAAATGATATCCAATCAGGTATACAAAGGTAGCCATTCGGTTGTTCTCATGCAAAGGATATCCAACCAGTCACACAAAAGGCACCCTTCAGTTGTTTTCATACAAATATTATCCAATCAATTGTAATCCTGTGCTCCCTGGCCTTCTAGGGTCACAATGTCCTCCTACACTAAAAGAAAAAAAGCCTGCAGCCTGAGTTACACAAGCTAAGGATGTCTTTATTTAAAAAATTGATATCAATTATATGCACGGCCATGGCCAAATAATTTAATCTAGCCACAGTCATTAATTTGACAAGCACATATTTATGATGTGACTCTGGTATACTTTAAAATACACTAGTTGAATTCGACTTGTAAAAATACTCTGCGAAGTGAGGGTAATACTCTCCATCTACGGGTGGTGGAAATGATCCAATAGACAACACGCATGACCTGGCTAACTTGAACTGGGCACTAATGAGGTGTGCAATAAGTATTAGCTTCCCAGTCTACTCTTTTAGCATGTGGGGGACCCAAAATACATATCCAAGATCCAGTTTTTGAAGGTATTAAAAGCTGGGCCCGACACGATGACTCAGTGCCTAAAATTCTTATCTTGCGCACACGGGGATCCCATATGGGCATCAGTTTGTATCCAAGCTGCTCCTTTTCCAATCCAGCTTCCTACTTGTGACCTGGGAAAGCAGTAGAGGACAGCCTAAGGCATTGGGTCCATGTGCTCATGTGGAAGACCTGAAAGAGGCTCCAGGCTCCTGGCTTCAGTCTGGCCCAGCTCTGGCTGCTGCGGCCACTTAAGGAGTGAAACAGCGGATAGAGGATCTTTCTCTCAGTCTCTCTCTCTCTTTCTCACTCTAAATCTGACTTTCCAATAAAAATGCATAAATATTTTAAAAAGAATTAAAATCTAGCTGGAAAAAGATAATTTTTTAAAGAAAGTTACACTGTATTTCATGCATCCAATTCACATGTTTTCTATATGCTAACACCTTTTAGCTCAGAATGCACCACAAAACTATTGCAAGCCAAGCGGTACAGTTGTGATGTGCTTGGCATTGGGGCCACATGTAGAATCAGAGCTGGCCATTGTATCACCATTTTAGCCCATTGGGTATGTTATTGGTACTGCACAGACTGATTTTAACGGCTTTTGAAATATCTTCTAACAGATTGTGAAACAATTCAGCATTAAAACAAAAAAGTCTTTTGTGTGCTCAAAAATGTGCCAAAATAGCTCAATAAAGTCATTAATTTTGTATTAATGTGCTAACAATCTTCACTGGGGAAATTTCCACCTGCATTAAATCTTGCAGACAGGTGTTGGCAGCTTAGAAGGACGTGTCCCAGACCATACAATAGGACACTCTGTAATGCTGCACTAGTGGCCCTGATGAAAGCACACAGCCATTTATGACTGTAGTCAAAAGGATCAAACAGAAAACCTGCATGAAACCAAACCAAATAGTCTGTAGGAGCAAAGGTCATTCAGCATTTTGTTACCTACTGCTGCATGTGATAGGCAAATCCCAAGTTTGCCCAATATGGATGCAACACCTGTGCCTTGTGTTCTGTTGCTGTGGTTATCACTGTTGCTGAACTCAGTTCTGAAACTCGCTGCATTCCTGAAAATTTCATAAGTCATTATTGCTACCAATCCTTTAGAGATAAGGAAATGCCCACAGGAATAGCTAATTCATTGTCTTAAACACATGGGTAAAAATGCAATTACCATGAGCCTGCTGTGTTTACTGGGCAGCTCCGGATGGCTCCATCCCGGGGGTGGGAACAGGGTTCTTCGCCAGCAAGTGAGGCTCCTTGCTATGTCCAACAGCCAGGATCAGCCTCTGAGACTGGGCTTGTCCTCAGCTGTGCACCAGAACCGAGTGTGTGGACAATATTTTGCTGGAGGGTGAGGATAGGACATAGCACATGTAAGAGTCTGTGGGAATGAGGGTTGGAGAAGGCGGTCAGGTAGGGAAGCAGATGAAGATGGTAAGGGCAGGAGCTCCGCAGCTCCCCATGGCAGAGCTAGAGGGCGAAGAAGGCTCTGGAACTGCTACACCATTCACTCTCTTTTAACCAGCACAGAAGAGAAAGGATGATTGTGAATATGGATCGTTTGTCAATCCGTGTCGGTCAATGGAGACTGCGGGACACTTAGATTTTGCACACTGTGTGTGAGGGGTGAAGAGCAAAACAAAGACCTGAACATGGAGACATTTGTAATGTGACTTTCAGATGAAACTGTAAACCAGATCCTAAATACACACAGGAGAATGCTGCAACTGTGAACCCAACGACTGCCCTACGAGGTCAACACCCTATCTGAACAAAACGTTACTCACAGTCAGGCCTGACTTCTTCCCAGTCACTGTTAGCTTCTGCAGACTGCTTGCATCACAGCTTTAAGTTTCTGGTTTAGTTTCGCGTATTGCTTCAGTGTTTAGAAAGAAGATCCTCCAGGTACGAAGCTAGGTGCGGTGACACATGTGGGATCACTGATACTGACCCGACACCCTCCTGAACAGAAAGCAGGCTTGGATTAGAATCACAGATGCAACACTTGACTAACTGCAGTTCCAGGACTGCCTGGGTCTCCCTCCAGACTGTCGTTTCCTCCCTGGTAAAACAGACCTGAAATGCTGCATTGGCAGTGTGCTTTCCAGAGCCAGGTGGAAAATAGCTAAGTACCCGCTTACCATGCTTCACTGTTCCTTAACTGCCAGTCAGAGGGACGGAGCTGGGAATGCACAGGAAAGGGGCTATGTGCCCATTTGCATGTTTGCACAGGTTTAGGAGGTGGGACTGCAAGTCTCACCAAGGCCCCAGGGAAGGGAAGGATGGAGACAGCAAGGGACAGAGAAGGCAAACGTTGCTGCCCTCTTTCACCAGCATCGCTTGTCAACCCCAGAAGGCCTGTGCTAACGTACCCACTGCCCTCCAGAGGCTTCAGCTTCCTCTCCATGTTTGAATGTTCCAAACACAAATATGTAGAGAAATTCAGCAGAAATGGAAATGCCCAAAATACATACCAATTGAACTATGCTGTGGAAGAGAAATATGGATGAAGGAACAAATCCATTTCATCTCACATCCCAGTGATGATTTTCACATGTTGATCCATGCAGCGGTAAACTGGCAGAGACCCTAAGGAGACCCACACAGCAGAAATGGAAACCCAGTAGGAGTGATGCTGAAGAGGAACCCCAAGTGCAAGTCAATGAGCCAGACAAGAATAACCTCAGACTAAGGTATAAACCCAAGAACACATACAGCCGACGGGCCCTGGGAAGCACTTCATGTTGTGGTCACAAATGCATTCAAAATCAGGCAGCACGGTGAGGAGAGGTGGCCTTTCCAGTCTTGGCGGGAAAGAACTCAAACCAATGAACTCTTCACAAAATGATCTGGAATTTTTAGAAATCATTCAGGAAGTATTCCCATGGGATGACTTCAAATGATTGAATTAAAATACATAACAGAAAACTGCCGGTCTGAGCCAACGATCAAACTACTAGGTAGATTAGAAGGGTTTAAAATGTTCAGTTTCTGGAAAATTCATAGAATCATTTAATTCAGTGCTTCTAAGTCTCTTATATTAAAAGTGATAGAGGTGCCTACACTCTCATGTTCACTGCAATGTTATCCACAATGGCCAAGTATGAAAACAACTCACATGTTCATCAAAGAGGGACAGAGAAAAGAAGAGGTCCATACATACAAAATACTATTCAACCTTTAAAAAGGAAGGAAATCCCATTACTTGCACCAGTATAGAGAAACTTGGAGGGCACTAGCTTAAGGGAGATAGGCCCGGCACAGCAAGTACAAAAACTCATGGTCTTGGTTCTGGCGCCATGGCCTAGTGGCTCAAATCCTCACCTTGAATGTGCCAGGATTCCATATGGGTGCCATTTCTAATCCCAGCAGCTCCACTTCCCATCCAGCTCCCTGCTTGTGGCCTGGGAAGGCAGTTGAGGACGGCCCAAGGCTTTGGGACCCTGCACCCGTGTAGGAGACCTGGAAGAGGTTCCTGGTTCCTGGCTTCGGATCGGTGCGCAACGGCCATTGCGGCTCACTTGGGGAGTGAATCATCGGGCGGAAGATCTTCCTCTCTGTCTCTCCTCCTCTCTGTATATCTGGCTTTGTAATAAAATAAATAAATCTTTAAAAAAAATAAAAATAAAAAATAAAACAGGAAGAGTAAGTTTACAAGACCTATTGCACATTGCAATGGCTACAGTTCAAAACAGTATGTTGTATACTGGAAAACTGCCAAGAGTAGATGCTGAGTGATCTCTTAAAAAAGGAGGTGAGATAATGCGTATGTGAAATAGATTAGCTAACCATTACACAATGTACATGAGTATTAGATTAGTTAACCATTACACAAGGTACATGAGTATTAGATTAGTTAACCATTACACAATGTACATGAGTATTAGATTAGCTAACCATTACACAATGTACATGAGTATTAGATTAGCTAACCATTACACAAGGTACACGAGTATTAGATTAGTTAACCATCACACAAGGTACACGAGTATTAGATTAGTTAACCATCACACAATGTACATGAGTATTAGATTAGCTAACCATTACACAAGGTACACGAGTATTAGATTAGTTAACCATCACACAATGTACATGAGTATTAGATTAGTTAACCATTACACAAGGTACATGAGTATTAGATTAGTTAACCATTACACAATGTACATGAGTATTAGATTAGCTAACCATTACACAAGGTACACGAGTATTAGATTAGTTAACCATCACACAAGGTACACGAGTATTAAAAGTTCATTTGTGCACAGTATGTGCATATAATTTTTAGTTGCCAACTAAACATTAAAACAACTTGGATTAACGTTCACATGCAGAAAGCTATCAGAAATTATTCACTCTATTCCAAATAGATTTTAGGCGATATCAAACCTCAATATCATAGGATCCTAGTGACGTCCACAGAGTTCCACACCCTTTACGGGAACATGGCAGTGAAACTGTCCTGAATCCCATGCTGTGAAGTTGACTGCCTTGCGTTAATCACAACACTGTTATCTGCAGGGACAGACACTGAAAGAAATGTAAAGAACAATACATTTTATTGTTTTGGCAAAAAAAAAAAAACCTTTTTTAAATAACTCAGAAGAGCGGCTTTGTCCCTGCCAGTAAATCCTAAAATAGATTTACCCTGTGAACCCTCCATATCCAGATGGAAATCCCATGCCTCCGCCTTCTGAGGTATGAATCCGGAACCTACACCATCTCCCTTTGCCTTTTGCTGCTGTCCTGAGTTGAATATTTCCACACCATCCCAGGGTCTGCCCATTTATAAGCCATCCAGTCGTTATTCTGCTTTAAAGAATTCCAAAATGGCCATTCACAGTAGATGCCAAAACTGAATGAGAAGATGATCCCTGCTTTCCAAGTGTCCAGATATCCAAGGAAGAAAGAGCAGTACAGATTTGCAGGTGTATTATCTAAATGTAAATCAAGCGACCCTTCAACTTCCTCTGCTTGAACTTTGTGCATTACCTTTCTGAAGTGTGGATCTGGCCCCAGAGGTGAGGAAGGAGTGAGAACCTGAGCTTCCAACCAGCCAGCCATGCCACAGTCGCATGCAGCCAGCCAGAGAGAAGGGAGCAGGGGAGTTGAGGGGAGAGGTAGGCAGCAGGGCATTGGGTGTCGGCTGCTCAAGGATGGTGTGGGAACACCAATGATCTCTTAACCAATGCTAAGGCATTGACGAGTGTGGAGCAGGGTGGCAAACCAGAGAAAATCCACCCACACCAAGAGCAGCCCATAAGTAGGAGTTGAAGCCTGACTCAAAGGTTAAGTGAGCAGACTCCCGGGTGCAACACCAGGCAAAGGTCAGGCCGGGTCCTTATCCACCTTCTTTACTGGCTTGTTGGCTTCATTAGAAAACCAGGGCCCAAGCAAGCAGTGATTAGCAATAAAGGTAGGCTACATGGATTAACATGTGACCTTGCTTCAAGCACAGGTTTGAGCTCTTCTAATGTGTATCATATCAACAGCATCATTTGCCACTCAGGACCCAGATTTCCTCATTATCTGCAAGGAATCATCCCATGAACGGCTGAGGATCAAGTGAGCTCTTCATGGAAAAATGCTTCGCAATTAGTCAAGCACACCTTCCTATTCTTAATCCCATGTTCAACCCTTTGCACTAGAGAAAGCTTTCCTGAGTTATGTGATTTTGCCTTTCTTCGTTAGAAATGCATCAGTCTTAAATATTTTTTTTTTCTGGCTGTTAGAATCCAAATCCACATTTTTTTTAAGGCTAGAACCAGCACAGGCCATGGAAAGGATATGAGTTTTGCAATCCTCCTGCAGTGCCGATTTCCGATCACAGCGCTGCCACCTAGCATTTTTCTTTATGCTTTCTGGCTATCGATCGCTCTGTAAGACAGAACTAGAAACGTCACATTCCCCATTTCAGAATTGAACCACAGGACACTGGTCAATTCTCTCATGCCCATGGCAAGTTAGTCTCCGATAGCAGACGTTTCTTCTGCTGCAGCTCCTCAAGTAAGGCCCTTGGGTGGTTTGTGAGGGAAACGAAAGGCTGCCTTTCCGTGGGAGCTTGTGTGGCAGGCTGCCTGGCTCCCTGTCAGAACTCCCTCTGCTTATATGTAACTCCAGACTGATATTGATATCTGCATGCATATGTTGGCTCAGCGACTTCTTCTCAGGCGATAGATTGCTTTTGCTGAAACTGCCAATGCAATATTTTGAAAATAGACATCCATTTCTAGGAGAAAAGAAATCCAAATAAGATTTTTTTCCACTTTTATATTGAAAGCCATCATAGAATATCAGTGTTTTTTCATGTCAGCATGATTTTTAAAGAGGCACAGTAACCCGTGCTTGTACAGAACACCCAATGGTGAAGAGGGACATCTCCTGGAGGCACAGACACCTCATAGGGTCACTGCTATCCATGCAAAGATGGGGCTAGGTGAACTTTGGACCAGACAACTCAATTCTGGGTTTTGCTCTTGTTTTATGGGCCAAATTATGTGCCCTCCCCACAAACCCACTGAAGGTTTCCGAGGTCACTGAGGTGGACGGAGTCACTCAGACATCTGGCCAGACCCGGAAGAGGCGGGGTCGACCCGGCTCATCGCCAGGGCATGCCTGGTGGACCAGTAAAGAACTCGGACCGGCACTTCTCCTACTCACGTCCAGAGCGGCACCACTCCCACTTCCACATCAGGAGGGGTGTAAAAGCCTCCTGCACGCCCCTTGGTGCGCCTTTCCATCCCCTGGCTCCTGCTCGCTCTGCTTCTCCAAAACCGGATTTCCCTTCCCCAGTCAAGGCCTCTTTGAATACTTTCATCATTGCTACAGGATTTATGGCTTTGGTGTTTTGAGAGATGGGTCATTTTAGAGGCCTCATGCCCCAGGGAACCTCGAGATTTTGCAACACTGTGTTTTGGTTTAGAGGCCAGAATTGTAGCCCAGAGCTGTGTCTAATTAAGAGGAGCTCACAGGATCCTGAAGGAGATGGAGTGGTCTCAATACTTGGCGGGTGGCATCTCTTTTGTACTATGTGCAAATGCTTAGCTTTTAAACATCTTATATTTAGGCAATGGCAACAAAAGAAATCTAAACAAACAAATCTAAGTCCCCTCTAGAGCTACACTGCTTCATGAGATAGGAGCTAGCCACGCATGGCTGTTGACATTGAAACCAAGCACAGGCATTTGACTCAGTTACAAGACTATTTGGACTATCCCGACCCACTCTCAGAGTTCCTGGATTTGCACCTCAGCACCGCTTCAGGTTTTAACTACCTGCTAATGCACAAGCTGGGAGTCAGAAAATGATGGCTCAGCTGTCAATCATATGGTGGACAGGACTGAGCTGCACCTTCTGGATTCAACCTGCTCCTGCCTGGGTATTGCAGGCATTTTTAAAGGGCTGGACCACTGACTGGGACATCTCTCTCTCTCTCTCTCTCTCTCTCTCTCTCTCTCTCTCTCTCTCTTCCAGTTTCTCTTTTTTTTCTCCCTTTCAAATAAATAAAAGCAAAAAATAAATAATAAAATTTTAAACTTCAGTTCTTTGGGCACGTTAGCTGGGCTTTCATTTTTGTTACTCAGATGTGGCCATTGGCCAGCAGATTTGGTGGAGTCGATGTGGACTGTTCTCTGCATCCTAGCGGGAATGGTCCCAGTGTGTTTAAAATGTGTGCATGTTTGCCATCGTTAGGCATCACAATGAACACTGGAGGTTTTCATTCTTCACTGAGGGATGGGACACACCAATCATATTGATCTGGGGACAGCTAACACTGCTAGATTCGTTTTTCTGTCAGAGTTGACCCAACTTGCGATAGCACCAACTATTATTATGTGGTGTTTGTTTGTTTGTTTGTGTTTTGTTCGGGGAAGGGGTTTATCATAATCAGTGTGGAGGTTCATCAGCTCAGAACGAATGAGGTTAGGCTTTGGTGTGGACAGTTGGCACTGTGGGAGCAACGAAAAGAAAATGATGAACTGTCTATGTTGTGCCGGATACTTAGCATCGTTAGCACCAGACATGGCATACTGTTTCTTCACATGTTTGTTTTGGTTGAACTGAGTAGTCCGCCAGCTGACCAGCTAACACATCGCCCAGCCGGCAGCTGACAGGTGAGTAAGAGCTGTGAAGGCAACACTGTGATCTCGCAATAAGCAAGCTCTGAAATCCCGAGAGTTTCCACTACCAAAGTTTGCTGCTATTTACCTGTGCGTGCGTGAAACGGGTCGTGGTGGGGAGTAACATTCCATCTGGCCGTTCAGGGCCTCAGGCCGCTCAGTATTGGCCATTTTTTCACCGTACTATTTTACAAAAGCTGCCAAGGCCAAAATACAAACAAATGGGCCCAGTTGGGTTCCAATAACATTTTATTTATGAACAATGAAGTTTAAATTTCATGTAACTCCCACATGTCATGACATATTATTCTTTTGATTTGTTTTCGGTCAATTAAAACTTTGAATAGTAGTTTCTGAGTTCATGAGCCATTTCATGGCGTTTGAAATACTGACCCTGATCTATAACACTGAGTGACCGTATCATTATGAAAAGGACACACAATCTTAAAGTTAATTTTCTTTTTTGTTGTTTTCTGAAATAGCGCATTTTGTGATGAAATATAGGGAATGAAATTAAAGTTTCCATAGAACACAGAGAGAACCTGGAAAAACCACTGCAGTACCCTGGAAATCCTTCAGTCAACCCCAATGTGTTTTAATGTTGTACCACCCCTAGGCACAATTTAGAGCAAAACCACACAATTAGAATAAACAAAGTAAACTAAATCCAGGCTGGAGGGCCCTGGTGTTCTGGAGTCCTTCCAGCCACTGAAACAGAAACCCAAAAGCAAGGTGCTTTCCCCAGGGTCCACCAGCTCTGCAGGGCACTAACTGTGAGGATTCCCGGAGTCGCTGAACTCAATGTTTGCCTTTCTTATGGCAGTAAGAAAACACTTTTGTCAAATTTTCTTGATCAGATGTTGTTTTATCCCTAAAATGGCTCAACTGAATACGCATCAATTAAAGCACAGCTGAGGTGATTTGTAGTTAAAGTGATGTCTTGCCGGGTTTTAAAGTAATTCAGACTTGTTGCAATTAATTTGGAAAATGGCCTAAAGGTTTAATGAAGGATGAAAAGTCATCTTGGATCTCAGAACCCAGACACAACCATTACAAACCGGAGGGCATTTCTCTGACATCATGAAGCTTATTCTGGATCAATGGGGATACTTGGAAAAAAAAAGTGTTGAAGAATTAAACCAGTAAATTCATATTGGTGCAAAATACTTTTGATTGCCACATCGATTTTCATTGGCTGTGTTTCCCACAATTTTTTCAGGGTCACTCATGTCTATGGTGTGATTTTTTTTCTCATTTGGTGTGATGTTTTAAACACTTCCTTGGGTCTCGGAAGGGTTTTTGCCTGGATAGGTGGTGCCGCGATAAGGACTTGGCTCTTCTCCTTGACACTGCCATCTCAAGGTCCTCAGATTTCCTGTGCTGGGTCCTCGTGGTGAATCTAGCTAGGTTCTTCTTCCAGGAACTTTGGACCAGTGGGGGAGACAGCCAGGTAAGCCAACAAGGATTGCATGGTGGCACGCAGAGAAGGAGGGTGAGCAGTGAAATCCAGGGAAGGGCCCAGAGGACTTCTACAGAACCTCTGTGCCAGGTGAGCAGCATTATTTCTAGAGACATTTTGATTCTAACTCAAAGTGGGTAGACACAGACCTGGTGGCTCTGCAGTTGGAGAAGACTTGGCCATGGAAACTCATTTCCCTTGTACAACAGTGAAGATGGAGTTCCTCCCATCAGAAAACATTGAGGAGCACCATTGTCCAGAGAAGAACAATTGCAACAAGTTGTGCTGCCTTAAACCCTGTCTCAATCCGGGCCCACATAGCTCCCTGATTCTCCAAGCAAAGCCTGTGGCAGAGCTTTCCCTTTTGGAGGTATCTTCCATGCATCTTCAACTGCAGTAGACTTCTTCACGGACAGGCTTCTCAGTAGACCAGAATCCTGGTTTGAACTGACTAATGTAGTCTTGTTCACCGGGATCCTTGTCTGTGAAGAGCTCTACTGTTATCACTGCTGTATCTATCTACTTAACACAAGTTGGATTTTCATTAATCCAGCCTGCCATTTTCACATCAAGCCCACTGCCAACTCAGGGGTGTAGGGAACATCCTAATCTGCTTAGCTCTCAATTCACGTCTCTTTCATCGTGTATTCTTCGCTGTTTTACTTGCTTTGACAGTGTGGGTTTCTTCCCAGGTGACCTCTATGTTAAGCAAAACTTGAGAAAGATGTAACTATACATTTGCATGTGTGTTACGTCACCTGCCAGAGACTGCACACAGCCGACCAGAGACAACACAGAGCACACCACCTCGTGCATCTAGAGCTAGTTCAGACCCACGTGGCAGGATGCCTGACTACTGGTCACCCAGCTTCCTCCATTTTACAGTAGCTCACAAGCACCCACTTCCACAAGCAAAGTCAAGGTCTTTTTCAAGGTAATGTGTGTGTTTATCCTCATATTAAAGTATGCCTTAATCATGTAAGGTGTGCACTACTGGCTTTCTTTGTGAGTGCGTGCTGATGATAAATGTTTGGGTGTGACAGCTCTAGTTATTCCATTAGTCTTGTGACTTTTACAACATGCTTTGTCAAAGGGCTGTAATTTAGGAGGGCACTCATGTCAGGCTATCATGGGCCTGACTGGAGAGCACTTGAGATTCCTCTGTAATTATTGCACTTCATTGGGCTTGCCAGTGTGATTGATTTTGGTGGTTTTTTTAAACAAAGTTTGATCACATATTCCAAGCAAATATATTTTACGGTGACTTATCTGGGGCTTATGAAGAGCACAGCCTAGCTTAATATTGCATAAGTGACTGATGTATAAGACTTTGAATTATCTTGTCCACTGTTCCACAGGAAGCACCTGTAGATGTAAGATGGATTTTGGAATGCAACACATCAAAATCTGAAAATCCGGCATGACAAGTTAGTCTACCTGAATACCTTCTGTACAACCTCAAGTATCTCAAATATTAGGAAAATGGCATTTACTTTTTTAGAATCACTCTGGAAATTAAACCACAACATTTAAGGAAAATCTCAATCTAGTGCCTTGGGCAAGAAATATATCTGTACTCACCTGTTGTCTTTGTATAACAATTCCAGATTGCACAATCCAGCATTTCCCAGAAAACTGAACTGAGAGCAGACATGCACGCGCACACAGGTATAAACATACATGCACACACATACACACATGCTCACACTCAAGGACACAGGCAGCATTTGGGGAATTGGCTCACTGGATTACAGAAGACAAGAGCCCTCAGCCCTCCCCCATTGCTGTCTGACAGCTGAATTTCTTCACGTTCTTGGACTTCAAGACCAACATTATAATTTGCAAGTGTAACACCAGCTCTCTTCTCTGATAAGTTTCACTCTATCAAAATCTACATTTCATTTCTTCTCTCTTGGGATCACAGATGTGTGCTGTGCTTTAGAGCTCTCTTCTTGCTCTGTTATCTGGTTAGCAAGTCCATTCCTCTTGAAAAACAGCTTGTTCTAATGTTGTGTGAAATGATCTATTTGGACTGCATCCCAGATTGTTACTGACCAGGCTCTGCGGGAGGCAGACAAAACCCCATGCCTGCCAGCTCTTTAACCACATTGAGATTTTGCATCTCAGACCTTGCCACCTGCTGATAGATCCTTATTCAGATAGATCTGTGAATCTAGCTGGGAGACACCATTTTGGTAGATCCTCAGTAGGACCTAATATTTAAGGATCAATGTGACTGACTACTGGGCTTTTCCTGATGTTCACTAACTGTCCAAGAGCCAAAAAGCAGGAAGCAGGAAGCAAATGTCGATATTCGGCCTTCTGAAAGTTTTCTATGGAATGTCACATTACAGTTAGATCGTGTGGCAGAGTGTCTTGCAAAGGAACCGCTATTCCAGAACCACCTGGATATCTGAGTTAGATGACTACTCAACATGTGCTCCAAAGCACTCTCACAAGTGGGTAAACTGAGGTCCCCAAAAAGGGCTGGCATCCAAACTAGATGATACAAAGTGTGGAGCACTGAGGTTGCTTTTGGAATTCCATTGATTTCCAAGCCCAAGATTTCATGTATAACTGAATCCTGTTGTGGAAAACAACAGAGCAATCTTGAGAGATTTCGTGTTCCACATTTTTTTTTCTTCCAGGATTCCTAGGAAGTCTTTTCATAGAATCATAGCATAGGAGAGATGTGCTCGATCAGTGTGACTTTACCAGAAGAGGAAGTAGAATTCTGAGAAGAAGCCAGCTTGTTTGGCCAAACGTTTGCAGATCCTAAGACCTGGGCACAGAGAAGTTAGCCTGATATCCACGTCCTTTTCACCTCATGCCTCGTGGTGTGTGTGAGCGACAACGAAAGGACCACATGGTGGCAGGATCTACAGACAGCTTCTCTTTATGCTGAATCTTCTGTTGCCAGAGTAAACAACATGGGCTTCTGGCCAGCCATCTTGTCACCCGCTGTGAATTCTAATTCAACCTGCAGCCAGTGATTGAGCTAGATTCCAGCCATTTCCTCAGTCTTTTCTATCCTTGACTCACTGAAATCCTTTAAGAACAGACTTCTGTTTCTGCTCTGGGAAATCAGGGACAATGCAAAATTCTTCAGGGAAGTGGAGCTCACTTGTGCTGGAGGAAAATGGCCTTCCTGTGTTAAGTTAGGGAGAAGTCTGGCAGTTCAGTGTGCATCCTTTTTTGTGCATGGCTCAAGAGTTGTAAAGCGTAAGGCAAAGCTGTAATCCAGGGTTCCCAGGATCAGCAGGGCTAGAGGGACTTCATGGTTGTGAATATTGTGTCTTGAGTACCCCATATCCCAGGCAACAGACCCCTCCTGACTGCAGCTCGGGAGGGATGTCTCTATTCTTTGCCACTGCAGATGACTCTGAGATGGTTGAAGTGGGGCAAGACAGTAACACTGCCTAAAAGCGACAGTCAGGATAGGCTCCCATAGCGAAGCTCCACTCACCGACAACACCAATGCACACTTCGCCTTCTCACAACTCTGGAGACCGGAAGTCCATGATGAAGCTGCCATCCAGGTTATTCCTGGTTAAGCTTGTCCTACTGGCTGGTACCTGGCTACCTTTTAACCATAGCTTCACATGGTGCTTTCTCTGAGAGTACAGAGAGAAATAAAGAGGGAGTCCTGGCCTCTCTTACCCTTATAAAGATAACAGTTCTATTCAACCCTGCCTTTGTGAACCTATTTTAATCTTACTTAAGGTTCTACCTTCAAATACATTCCTGTTGGGAGTGAGAACTTCAACTAAGGAGTGGAGAGACACAATTTGGTTCATGACAGTTATTATATGAAACACAAGTTATATGATAAGGTTCATTCTTGTAAAATTTCATGTGGTACTCGTGAAGCCTTCTTACTGTATAGCAATAGTTAAGAGCAAATAAATGCCAAACCTAAGACTTAAACTCAGATGCATTTGCCTCCAAACACAGGGTTGTGTAAGTCTCTCCCCACCATCCTTTACCCTGCTGATCACCTCTGTTTGCAGTGAAGATTCAATCATTTTCTCCGATAGGAAGACCCCACGTCCCACCTGAGGTCAAGGCAGGTCTGTTTTCAGGTGTGTCTCTCACCTATCTCCACCAGGCAGCTGGAAATGTTTTTGGTTACTGACCC
The DNA here is from genome assembly GCF_030435755.1 of Ochotona princeps. NCBI lineage: Eukaryota > Metazoa > Chordata > Mammalia > Lagomorpha > Ochotonidae > Ochotona > Ochotona princeps. The sequence goes on from NC_080839.1 coordinate 75,521,615, forward strand.
TAGGCTAGCGCAAAGCGGAAGAGTAATGAAATCTGTGAACTCAATTTACACAAAGAACAATGTGCCCCCAAAACTTAAAACCAGAGAGATATTTTCTGTGTAAGTTGAGAAATTTATTCAGTGTGTGACACACTTTGTGTGTTTATGCACACATGAGCATATTTGCAAGAGTTTAAGTGGAATAGGGATGAGGGCAGGAAGGCAAGAAAAGAGGGAGGGAGGAAAGGAGGAGTGATGGAAAGAGGAGCAGTAAGGGAGAAAGAGAAAATGCTCAACCTATGCTTACTACAGTCCTGCAAGGGGGAAACTGCTGAATAAGGTCATTCATTATCCTCTTTGCACTTCAAACAAATGGTAATTGTTGGTTTAGCTAACAAGTTGTGCCTTAATTACAGGCCATTAGGCACCATTAATAAGGAAAGCCAATTCCACAAGAGTCTGAATCTCACTTTTTACTTTCCATTCCCTAGGAAGAAGACCTAGGCTAAAGTGTTTAAAGCTGTCTCCAGAGCCTGTAACAGCTCAAAGATGCTAAGCCTTCCACAGGCCACCCTTTTTGCGAAATATTCCCCCTGCTGAATCTCCTCCCCTACTGCCTTGACAGATTCAAGTGATTGTTCCTTCTCTTGGGTTTTTAAAAGGCCAGTATTTACGCTGACCCATATCCAAATGGCCTTTTGTTTGTTAGCTGCACGAAGTATCCTCTGAACTGTTAGCCAAGAGAAGCTATGTGTATATGTACATATACATATGCATACATGTCTCCTGAACCAAAACAATAAAAAGCACCGTCCCTTTTATGCTTGAAACCCAGACACAAATCTTTCTGCTTCCTTCTCTCAACTAATTGAATCTTCTTAACAAGCCATTTAGGAGTGGGTGCTTATTTTAGCTGTAAGGATGCCCACATTCCACAGGCAAGTGCCTAGGTTCCATTCCTGCAACCTAACTCCCATGGTCCTGTCAATGCAGATCCTAAGAGGAGCGATGAGCTCAAAACATCACTACAAGGAGATTCAAGTTTAGTTTAGGAGTGTGGGTTGTAAAGGACAGCAATTGTCTCTGTTTTTCTCTTTCTTCTTCAGTCTCTAAATTTTAAACCAATAAAAAGAAGCAAGATGCTCAGTCTATTAATGTCAACATTATTGCTACCTTTAAAGATAAAAAATTTAAGCTGCAGAGTGGCTTACCAACTCAGCCAAGATTATACAGCTGGTGCAGTGGCAAAGGTAAAATGACATTTGTAGCCCATGTTCTTTCTTGAAGTAAATTGAATAGCAAAGTACTGACTTCTTAGTTTTCAACTTGTAACAGAAACCCTCATTCGCCAGCGATGCTTTTTCTGAGTCAGCTTTCTGTTTCTGACGTTGTATGATACTGCTCTCTGCTTTGTGGTCATGGTTAAGTGGCATCGGCTCAACTCAAGTGTTGATCAGGACATAGAGCAGCTAGTTCACATTGCTGGTGAAACTATGGAATGGCAAAGGAATTTACAGGTGTGTTTGCCTGATCTAATAGAGTGAAACCTCTACTTGGTATATGATCCTACGATTCCAATTTTACCAGTAGAAAATAAGACATAGATTTGGGGCATGTGAGATGGCACGAGGAGTTGTGCCAACCTTGGTTAAGTCCCATGTGCTGTTCTTCCCATCTAGCTTGCGCTGATCGATGTGCCTGGTAGGAGCAGATGAGAGCTGAAGTACTTGAGTCCCTGTCACCCATTTAGGAAACTGAAATCTAGTTCCTGCTTCCTAGTGTGAATCAAAGCCCTGACTGTGGTGGACAGTTTGAGAAGTGATCAAGTTCGTCCTGCCCTGCGCCCATGTGAGAGACCTGGAAGAGGTTTCTGCCTTCAGATGGGTTCAGCCTCAGCTGTTGTGGCCATTTAAGGAGTGAACCTACAGGTGAAAGATCTTGCTCTCTGTGTATCTCGGTAAATTTGCCTTTTAAATAAAAATAAAACTTAAAAAAAGAAAACATATGCTTGCATTAAATTTCCACATGAATATTCAAAGTTGCTGTGCTTATAATAATAAAAGCTTGGAAATAACCCAAATGTCCATTAACAAGTGAATAGTTTAAAAAAATGAAAATTGTGCTATATTCATATAATGAATTTTGAAGAATGACATCAAAGAGCAAATGTGAAGGAAGGGCTGAATCAGATAGTCTCAATTAATTATAAATGATATTCCCCCATCCTGTTTTATCCTCGTAAGTCAGCACAGAAAAATCGCCAAGATATAAGACAAAATTTTTTTAAAAAATTAAATAACCCCGCAAATTGTTGTCATGGAAACTACAAATCCACTGTGCTGTTATGTAGTTCGACCGTAAGGACTCACTGGCCCAGTTCTGTGATTAATGGGATTCACATCATCTCCCTCTCAGAGAGTGAGATTCTTTCCCATCAGCATGAAAAGAATTAACCCCATTCATCTGCCAGGTAAAAATCTACTACTTGGGGCCCGACACGACAGCGTAGTGCTTAAAGTCCTCACCTTCAATACGCAAGGATCCCGTATTGGTGCCGGTTCTAATACCAGCAGCCCTGCTTCCCATCCACCTCCCTGCTTGTGGCCTGGAAAAGCAGTCGACGACGGCCCAAAGCCTTGGGACCCTGCACCCACGTGGGAGACCCAGAAGCCTTTCACCCACATGGGAGACTCTGGGGGAGCTCCTGGCCCCTGGCTTTGGACTGGCTCAGCTCCAGCCGTTGCAGCCACTTGGGAAGTGAACCATCAGATGGGAGATCTTCTCTCTGTCTCTCCTCCTCTCTATATATCTGCCTTTCAAATAAAAAAAATAAATGAATAAATCTTTTAAAAAAATCTACTACTTGTCTGTGGGAGGGAAGCCAGCACAAATGGAAGTGAGAGCCACGCATCTGATGGCAGATGACTTGTGCCACCAGGCAGTGTTTTGATCACAGAATGACACAGTGCTACCATTTGGTTCCCTGGGCACGACTTACCCACAAGCTGTAGAATTCAAAATCAGGATTTGCTGAGCCCTTGACATGAACTGGAGGCTCACTCTCAAAGGGGAATAAATACAATGCATATGAAACTTGTTTGAGATACAACTGGGACTCCCCTAAACCTCAGGAGCTTGAGTGACATAGACACACAGGACCCCACAGTTCATAGCACAGGCAGAAAAAACAATTTGAAACCACAGGGAGGATAAACAGGTTCTAGAATGACAGGATTAAACTTGCTCCCCTTGTAGGTGTTACAACTCTTCCCCTAAGCCAGTCCATCCACACCAAGCTATGCCAAACTAGTCCTCTGATCCACGTGACCTCTGAGCACAGAGTAAATTTTTGAGACAGATACTAAAAATCTCTCAGCATCATAACATGGTGTGGCTGTCCTTATAACACAGACATTTGAACTGTTTCTGTCACTCTTGGACCTTTGTTCCTGCTCACGCGGCCATCACAATTCAGCTCAGAATGACCCGGACCTGGGCTTCTCTACCTCAGCACTCTCCTTTCCAGACTTGAGATTTCACTACCAGGGAAGATGACCTTGGCGTTAGGCAATTCACTGAACTTCTGGTTGGAGACAGAAGTTCCCTGCCATAGATGGGACTCGGCAACCCTCACTGGATTTCACATAGATGTGTTGGGTTTATAGTCAATGTTTATATACTATTCTGGAGGGCAAAACAGTGGCTGAACATTAAAGGAATTTTCAAATGAATGAAGGCTTCCCATATCAGAATATGGACACAGTTCAAAAGAGTCTCAAAAGTCTGCTCACCAAGCACAGCATCTGAAGGTTGTTCTTGGCCCCTGGGAACTGGTCTTTTTTGTTCAAAAACACATCATCTTGGAAGACCAGTGTGAAAAATGGCATCAGATGAGACCACTTTGACGGAAGGTGAAGTTCTCAGGATCATGAGCGCATAGCACATAGAAGAAACAAATGAATAAAAATTGCAAAATGCTAAAGTGTAGTTGATTCTTTTCCACTGATTCAGTGGGCAAAAGTCTTTTCTGGTACTGCACTTAATTCAATTTTATCTTTGAATAAGACATACTAATTAGGTGAATATATTGTTAGCTCTTTACTATTTTCCATTTGAGAAGCAGAGATGACAGAGAGAGTGAGAGAGAGGCTGGTTCAGTGCCCTAAATGTCTACAACAACTGAGACTGGGCTGGGGCTGGGGCTGGGGCTGGAGTTGAGAGCTGGAAACACAATTGAGGTCTCCTGTGGTCTCCCATGGCTCTCTACTCACACAAAGCTGGAGTCAGGGACCAGATCCAGGGCTCAAACCCAGGGCCTTGAGGTCGGGATGTAGTCTTCTCAATCAAGATCTTAACATCCAGACCGCACATTTGCCCTTAAGCATGCTTATTATTCCCCATCATATCAGTAAGTGTCACCCAAATTTTCAAAAATCACAGTGTAGCTATGTCACTGAGTATTCAACCACTCAGGATAGTTTGCATTCATTGTCATCTTATATGACCTGGACAGGGCACGCTCTTCATGTACTGCTCACAACATCTCTGAAGGACAGACTGCTATTGAGGATACCAAGGTTCTTAGAGAACACATGCGCTCTGAAATCCATTGAGGGTTGGACCCAGCACACATTCTCTAGTTTGAAACACTCCACCCGGAGAGAGCTGAGCCTCGTGGTAATCAAATGGCCTGCCCAGGACCAAGATTTTCTGGAACAAGAAACCTTATCAGTTCTTCAGGCATCAGATTCTGCATACAACATACAAAGCAGAATCCTGCCTACGTCTGACTAAAGTGCTTCCTTACACCTTGGTTTTAGCTTACATCTGCTCTGGCCATTTAAGTTTCAGTTAACATTGATCCAAGCAAGCAAAGTAAAGCTCCAAATTTTCTCCACATGAGAGGCTAGTCCTGGATGGCTGATTAAATCACAGCTCTCTTTGATGCAGTGGGGATGGACTCGGTCAATTTCTTTGATAGGACAGATGTCTTTGACGCTCCTTTGTGCTGGCGGTAATGAGTCTGATTGTCATCTTCCAGAAGCGAGGCCGGCAGAGGCCTGTGCAGTGGGGGAGACTGGAATCACTCATCGATCGTGGTGTCACACCCTTCAGGCAGTCAGGAGAGCCTGGGGAAGGATGTGAAATCAATCCAAGCAGCTATTTATAGACGAGGCTGAGTCTTTGTCATGGGGACCCAGCCAGCTACATGGCTGGCTGTCCACATCTGTAGTGTGTGACTTCCACAAATTATGTTCCAGTAGCACACAAAAAGAAATGTTGTTTTTGTCCACAAAATATTTTCTAAATGTGGGCCTTGCTTCTTGTCCTTTTCATCTTTGTAATTCTTCTCTATTTCTCTCCCACTCACACCACTGTGTCTTTTTGTCAACCATCCTTTTTTCCTTTTTCAACCAATAAGAATTTAAGTTCTTCCTTTTCATGTTAGAAACTGCCTAACATTCTATAATGAGTTTAGGGAAGATGCTGCATTGAATCTGCTCAGGTTGTTTCCAGCATCCCTTTGTCTACCCTAACCTTTATCATTCAAAGCCAAAATATCTATTTTCCATTTGCATCACTCACTTGTGTATTTCCTTTATGTCAACCTCTTGTTGTTTGGTCTGCTTGTCTATATAAAGTGAAGCAGTGGCACCAGTAGCACCCTCTGTAAGGGCAGTCTCCGTGAGCTGAAACAAGCTTATTGTAACAACGATAAAAGTCTAGTTTTGAACATCACAAACGAATTAAACTCTCAAGTTTCAAGATTTGTAAAGTGAGTATGTTAGTATGGATGCCATAAAACCGAAATGGATATTAAAGGAGACTGTCTGAAATGCTCAAAATAGATAGGGCATGGCTTAATAAGGTCCAAGATCAATAAAAGCTCTATGGTTGTTGGTAACATAAGACAGGTGCTGTGCTGCATGAATGAAAAAAGCCAAAGCCTGCAAGCCACACAGCTTGCCTGCCTGCCTCTCTCCCTCGCTGTTTCATTTCACTCTTGTATTACAATTGACTTCCAGGAAGGGCTGAGTCTCTATACCCACTTAGGACGAAGAAAGTTGCAAAGAACATATCTCCCACAAAACAGCTATCTGCTGACGGAAAGTCTGCATTGTTTTCAGCCATGGAGTGACTAGGACTGGAAGGCGGCCTGAACTCCATGAAAAAGCTCAGATTCTCCTATCCGTGACAAAGCCCAGAGACACAGGTGAGTGGGGAAAAAGCTACTTGAATCAAGGAGAGGAAATGATAGTTGAGAACAAATGCCCCATCCACAAAAGGTCTTGATACTCACTGCCAGCCTCATTACTCTGGTCTCCCCAATATGTTCACTAGAGACACTAGGACAGAGTAAACCAGAGGGACCTCCTTAACCTGGGGGTTCCTGTAGAAGGTATTTAGTAAGTCAGGGAAACCAAGTGCAAAACACCATTCAGCTTTTTTTATTCCAATGTCTAGTCATTGGGAGGGAGCAGCAGCAATTCATCCAGGACATAAGCAAAGACCAATTGCGGTCTGGGAAGGACAAATTCTTAAAAATGAAACGAAACAGAAAACTGGTTTATGTCACGAGAGTGTGAGTAAATTGTTTTGAGCCAATTATCTCATGTACTTATCAAGCAGAAATAATTCCACCACTAAGGGAAATAGGAAACTCCAGCTCAAACCAATCACAGATAACAGATGAAGCTTGAATGAAAGTGTTAGGAAGCCCCTGGTCCAGGCCCCTTGCCAAAAGTGGGTCTGTGTCAGAGGGATAGGGTCCAGAATAACAGCCATATGCTCCCAAAACACATTTTTGATCCTGGAATTGGTTAACAAGAAAAGCTGATTATTTAAGAGGAGCCACAAACATGCAGGGATATCTGAACAGTGAAGTTAAAACATGAACTTTGAGGAAAATTCTGCACTTCAGTCCTCAACCTTGATGCCTGTCAAAGGCAAACACCTCTGGAAGAAGCTGAGACTTATTATTGAGACTGAGTGAGAACAAGGCAGCTCAACTCGTGTGCAGATGGACTGAACCCACAACACCACCACGGGAGAAGAAAAGCATGGCCATTTGCAAGTTAAAATACTGTTTGACGAGACACTATTCCCACACATGTGATTGCCCATTCAATCAAAGAGGAAAGGCCGTAAAATAGCAAACACACATACGCACACTCACTGTCAAGAAATAATGTGATTCACAGCAAGAGACTGGGAAATGAAGCAGAGTGTAATACACACCAGGGTAACCTTGACTAAACGTTCAAGGTACCAAGGCATAACGAGGATGACGTACATGTGCAGTGTGGAGCTCAATTTAGAACTAGAAATATGAGAAAAATTACACCAGATATGAAAATTTCCATCAATTCACCACAACTGAATAAAGTAATCCTTGACTGTGAAGGCAATTCACTAAAAACAAAATTTTAAAAAGTGGAAAAAGCAAACCACAGAAGAGATCACTCAAGACAATGTGGGATCATATCAAGCATCTTCTATGTGTCTATTGGCAGATACTGAGGGAACATAAGAAACATCTGGAAAAGGTAAAAGCCAAGATCTCCCCCTAATAAATGTGTATATATTAAACACAAGAGTCCAGAGTCTCAGAAGACACCAAGCAGGGTAACTATCAAGGGGAAAAGTGAATAAGCCTGTGTTTAGTGCAATGAAGCTGGGTGGACTATGGTATGAAGAATCAGCACTACAATCACCCAGAAGGGAAACAAACAGACTACATGAGAAAAAGCAAAACGAGTGTCCACGGCACAGTTCTTCTGAGAAATGTGAAAGCCAGAGCCAATTGTGTGACGTATATAATGTGCCAAATAATAACAATAATAACAAAAAGATATAAACCAGAAATCTATTCTAGGTATAAATGTTTCTAAAAACTAAAGACAAGGAATAATTTCTCAGAATCACATAAACTCTGATCTCCAGCAGTGTTAACAGAAAGAGAAATGACATTCCTTCAAACCAAAGTTTATCATTTGGAGAAAGAAATGGAAAGAACTATAAATACTAAATTGATGGCACACATAAAAGACGTTTTCTTAGAAGTCTTAACTTGAGGGCTAAAACAAAAGTTATAGTCATGTATTGTGCGGTTTATACATGATAAATGTGAAATGCATGATAGTAAATGTGCAAAAATAGGATTTTATTCTAAATATAAAACATTACTATAATATTTGAGAATAGACTCAGATAAGCGAAAGATATATAAGGATATTTCTCAGAGTTTGCACAAATAGAATTAAAATATAATGCTTCTTTGGTACAGGAAAAAAATCTTAAAACCCATACCTATGGGAATCTTTAAAAAGTTCCAGAAGCAGCATACTATGAGAAAACTGTGCGTGGATTTAGGGTGGCTTTGCATACAAATAACAAGATGCCTTAGCTACCATATCCATGACATTTTTGAAGTACACTAATATATATTATAAAGATGATAACTTCCTAAAAATATAAATGGAATGAATATAGCTAACAATGGAGAATCAATATAAAGTAGGATCACAAAAACTTTTAAATTCAAAGGTATTTAGAAAAAGTTGCATAAACGAACAAAGAACATAAAATAATGGTAATACTAAGATGGTACATTTAAATTAAACTACTCAACACTGGAATAAATGGAAATGGCAAATATCCACTTGAAAAAGTAGACAGCAATATTGGATTAACTCTCCACCTTACACACACACACACACACACACACACACACAATGCAAGAGGGAGTACTATCTACAGGAAATACATTTTGAACATAGATACAGTATAAACTCAAAGGGTGGAAAATATGCAAACACTAATTGAAATAGTCTCAATCTTTCCCTCCTCTTCTTTTGCAACTTTCATTCCCTTTTTCTTTCGAGCACATATACTCATAATACTGTTTTGTTGGTCAAGCACGTAGCAAGGTTATGAGTTCTAGAAAAGTAAGAGACAAGCTGCAGGTATTACTGAATTTTTAGGCAGAGCAGAGAACATGAACACAGTAAATGAACAGAGGTGGGAAAAACTCAGAACAATAGGATGAGGCACACAAGGCACAGAGCAGGAGGCGGAAGAGAAAGATGAAGAGCAAGAAAGTGTAGTTGGCAAGGCTGATGAGCGAGGCTTCAGGAACATGATGTACAGTTGTGCCATGATGGAGATTTCATTCTCTTTGCCTACAGGTGCCCTGAGGACCACTGTACTAGCTCTGTTCTCTAGTGGCATCAAATTTGTGTTTGGCTGTGTATTTGTAAATGGCTGTGAGAGCCAGATTACATCAAAGAGGTATAGATGCAAATGTGTGTTTTGGGAGTACATGCTGACACTGCTCATGAAAGAGAAAGTAAGTTCAGTTAGTTTGAGGACACTCATGCCATGAAAAGCTCATGTTAACCTAACTACTTCTCAACAGCTCCACCTCCAAATGTAGCCCATTGCAGGTGCCAGCACTCGTGAAAGCAGGACACTGAGGCTCCCATGAGTGAAGGCAGATGACCAGGAGGCTGACCGGGTTCACCCTCACAGGGCTCTCACACACCTGGAAGTCACCAGCTGTGACTAGGCAAGGAAAAAGAAGCATTTCTGGTAGCGTGTCTCAAGGAATCTCAGAGGAGGATGCAGATCCAGGCTTCCGGTATCCTTTTGTTTCCTTATTTCCAATAAATATTTAATTGATTATTTTGTTTTTTATAATTGTTGGACTATTTTTCATATGGTCTCTCCAATTGTATAAGCCTCGGTTCTTAGAAAATTTAGATTTTATTCTGTCTATGGTAATACATTAGCCTAACAGTTGCAACTTAAATATATTCTCTGTTTCATATATCAATCATTGCTTTAAGGTCATCCCAAGCTTCTGAAACCACTACTCATTTATCTCAGTTGCTGTGGGATAGGTATGGAAGACTGATCAAGAAAGGTGTACCTGTGTCACAGCACACTGACAGGAAATCTAGTCACTGGGCTGGCAAAGGAATGCAGCTCCTGGATATGGTTGGAGGGTGGCTGGAGGGTGGCTGGGCCAGGGCTGGAGGTCAGGATTTCTCTCCAAATTGAGTTTCTGTCACATGGATTTTCTATTTAGCATGTAGATTTTTGCAGTAACGGTGTCAAGATTGCACACGCGGCCACTTTCAGACTCCTATGAGCCAACAGGGTTGGTGAAGGCAGTCACAGGACTGCCTCACATTCAAGGGATAGAACATTCAGCCCACTTCTCAGTGGGAAGAACGCCAAATGATGTGTGACCCTGTTTGTACATGTATTCACTTGAGGGGGAAGACAAAGCGCTCTCACCTACTAACTCACTCCCAAAATGCCCACAACAGTCCTAGGCTGGAAACTAAAGTTGGGAATGTGAACCTGACCCAGGGCTCTTACAGGGATGCAGGAATGCAACTACCTGAGACATCACCTGGACCTCCCAGAGCACACATTAGCTGGAATCAGGAAAACTGTGAAACTGCATCTTAACTTGTCTATATGTTAATGTACGTATACTGATATATAAAAAAACATATTGTATATTTCCAACAGATATAAATATACATATTTGTAGAAGTGAAAATTTATCCAAGAGATAAATCCTGATTATTCAGAAGATAATATAACAGGCGCTACTATGTGGTCCATGTGTCTGTTTCAAGGCATGGACACTTCCAAATTTTCTTGAATAGCAAAAGCAACTGTACTATACAAGTACTATACAATTCATGCTTGTATATTTGCAGTCACTTAAGAGAAACAGTAGCTTTTTGTTGGCACAGGGGTTGCTTGGCTCCCCAACTTCCAACAAGAAAGATCCTTACCTTCAGCATTCCGAAGAGCTTCAGAGAATCTAAGCAGGGTGTGGAGGGAGGACTTCAGGGAAAGCTGGCCTTGCTGGGGCATGAATAATACAAAGTATACAGAAGTCTTCATCCATCCTGCATCCACGGCCTTAGCACAGTAACACTGCCATTTGTCTATAAATAACTGACAGGTCCAGAGTCTGAGAGATTAGTTTCAATATTGCAAGTGATAAAAGCAGGGCTCTGAAGGGTTTTGAGGAGAGAAATATCCCAGTGGAATCTCAGAGTTAAGAGCCTACAGGTAATAAAAAGAGTGAATAATTTAAGACTCTCTGAGGCTGAACATGATCACCGGATATCACTGAAGTTTCCCAAGGTCTTGCTTTGAAATTAATATTCCCACCCTAAGTTGAGTTCTTGCTCTCTCTGGTCTTGGTCTGTGTCAACACGTGGGACCCAGGACCCCTCGCTGTTACCACATTAGAAACACTGTGGGACAAGGCCTGGTTTCACGTGTGAGACACTGACAAAAGACAGGTGGGCAAAGCTTGTTTATTTTGTATATTTGTGGTTTCTTCATTCATTCCAGAGTACGTTAAGAAGATATGCAAATATTTGGTAACATTCTGTTGACCTTAACTGTCCTGAAGGCCTCACTTCCATGTACTCTTGCACCTGCTTTAAGACAAGTAAGCTCATATACCATCATAGCTGTACTGTTGCCCTGCTCTGCAGCTCCCACCTGGCCCCTCTGACCAACCTACACCAACATTTCCACTATGAGCTTTCAGTTCCCTCCCCAGGGACCCGCGGAAGAAGTCCACACTGACTCCCACAGCTTCAACTGCCACGTGTGTACTGAAACTCCTCACTCTTGGCACCTTTGCTTAAGTTCAAATCCACATGTCAAATTATGTATGGCCAACATAACCATTTTGGTTGTCCACAAGCTTCTCAGATTCAACATTTCCAAAACTGTACACTTCATACCCACTTCCTTCCCAGAAAAATAGCTGTTGTTATTTCTTTCATTTCAGTTTGCATAGTCACTGAGAGAAAAAGGAAGGGAAGGAAGAGGGAAGAGAAGGAAGGAGGGAGGGAGGAAGAGAAACAAAGAGAGAGGAAAGAAAGAAAGAAAGAAAGAAAGAAAGAAAGAAAGAAAGAAAGAAAGAAAGAAAGAAAGAAAGAAAGAAAGAAAGAAGGAAGGAGAGAGAGAGAGAAAGAAAGAAAGAGAGAAAGAAAAGAGAGAGAGAAAAAAGACAGACAATTCTGTCATACTTCCTCTTTTATTTGGCAAATCCTAGGAGAACAAGCTCCGTTAACTTTATTCTTTAATTCCCTTTAATATCTGCCCCTTCCTCATCAAACTCAAGTACTTATCCTCTCACTGTGTATTTTCTGTTTAAGATTGCTTCTTTAAAAATATTTTAAAGGCAGAGAAAAAAGAAGGGAGTATAAAGAACTCTCCTCTACAGGTTCAGTTTCCTAATTCATTGATCCAGGAATTCAGTCCAGGTCTCGAACCTGTGCTGCAGGGACCCAGCCACTTGAGCCACACCTATTGTCTTCCAGTGTGTGTTAACAGGAAGCTGCAATCAGAAGTGGAGCTGAGACTTAAACCCAGGCACTTGGAGGATGCATTTGTCCAAATCAGTGATTTAAACACTGAAACAAAATCCCACCCTGGCAGAGCTTCTGTAAACATTTCCTAGCTTATTTTACCAACTCTAGTCTCCTATGAAAACTGCTCTCCATTTTTTATTTTCCCTGCCAACTGTAGAAGGCAAACTTCAACAAGTTGTTCTCACATTTGGTTTCTACTAGAAACTATGTAACTTGCCACAATATGATTTTTAGCTCAGGAAGTTCCACTTCTGACATGGTGGAGTAAGTTTCAAACAGATCAACATATGTGGGGAAAATTTACAAAGCAACTTCCTGAAGACTTTGAATAGAAATCAGAAGTGAAAGATTGTACAGAGGAATAGAAATTTTGAAGAAGGGAGTAACCTGATCCACAATGCTCATTCTGCAGCCTTTACTGGAGGATTGCTGGGTTCCAGGCAGACATGGAATGATTACAGGCCCAATAGAAACCCCACTGTGTCTGCTTTGCTGGTTGGTCAGAACACCCACAGCCACCAGCAAGTGAGGAAGGGATATTAGAAGGGAGAGGATGAGAAAGGCATAATTCCAATTTCTTTCTGCAAACTCTGAAAGAGTCTAACTGCTCTTCACTGAAAGATGAAGTGTGAGTTGAGCTACAGGTGGGACAAGACTGCAATTTGAATCAGGCCAAGTGAGTCCAAATAAAGAGGTCACATTCTTTAGAGGAATTAACTAAATCCACAGTCCTGTCAACAGAACACTCGGAACACCCAGAAAGTAATCAGCATGCCTGGTGTAAGAAGCATGTCGAACACAGGGCCACTGTCACGGGAACGGAAGCATGCAGAACGTAGGACCACTCTAAGGGAACAGAAATCCACAAAAGCAAGACTTTGAGATTACACAAGTCTTGAAATAGCAAACAAATAATTTATAAATTTTCTTTTTTATTCAAGAGGAAGAGAACTGTATAGAGACAGTGGGAGCTCCCATCTACTGGATCACTTTCCAAGTGCCACAATGGCAAGGGCAGAGCCAGAGCTCTTTCCGGGTCTTCTAAGTTTGTGACAGGGACCCAGATATTTGAGCTCTGACCTGCTGCCTCCCAGGGTCTGCATCAGTAGCAAACTGAAATGAGGAGCTGGCAATCACACCCAAGCACTCTGACATAGGACTGGGCCGTCTTAATCCCTGTCCGAACCACAAGGCCAGACGCCCAACACAAAATTACCAATGAAGCCCTTTAAAACAAATAGCTTTAGCTGAGCTTAGTAAAGAAGATAACCCCATTTCAAGTGGAATTCAAGGCTTTCAAGAAAACATGTACACTTTAACTAAAAAAAAATTTATACTACAAAAGAGCAATGAATTTAAATCACCCAGTGTTTTTGTGACCATTAAGGAAGAGAGACATTGGAACAATAGCTGTACAGAGCTTCAGAATTACTAACTAGCTGAATAAAAAACCATTTTTAATAGACATATTCTAAAATGAAGCACTGAAAGTCAAATCACAGCATTTCCTGGTTAGTTTTACATTGAATTTTGAAAATTGTAGCATATAGGATAGTGGAGAAAGACTAATTGGACCTCCTTGGTTGCAAAGTTTGTACTTTTTCATGAGCTTACCAGAATAAAAAGAGTAACCAGACTATGAAAGAACAGAGACATGTAAACCAACACCAACAGTAATACAATGGGGATCAGCTATTAGGTCAAATTAAATGGAATTCCTCAAACATGTGTTACTGGGAATAGCATCGTGGCGCAGCAGCTTAAGCTCGTCTGTGTTCCCAGCATCCTATGTGGCAGTTCACATCTCAGAAACTCTACTTTCAATCCAGTTCCTTGACAATGGGCCTGAGAAGCAAAAGAATATGACCCAATAACCTGGGGCTTCACACCTGTGTGGCAGACTCACATGAAATTGCTGGATCCTGGCTTCAGTTTGGCCCAGTCTTGGCTGTTGTGACCATTTAGAGAGTAAATCAATAAATGAAAGATTTATCCCTCTCTCCTCCTCTCCTTTATCTCTTTGTAAGTTTTGTCTTGCAAATAAATATTATGCTTTAAATGTATATTAATGAGGAAAAGAAGACAGTGAAATAGGTGCCAAGGAGTTCAGAGCTGCACAACTCACAGAATGGAGGATAACAAAGAGGCCAAATCCAACCATATACATCATGGCAGCCCAATTAAAAGCAGAGATCATTAGAATGAATAACAAGGTGTGATCCAAATATGATCAGCCTGTAGGAGAAATACCTTAGTTAGAAACACATCTATGAATAAAAAGTAAGTATGACATGAAAAGGGTGCTGTGGCTACACTAGTGTTGAATAAGTTAGACGTCCAGGGAAAGTGTGTTATAAAGATGGGTATTTGCTTAAAATTGCATGCTCCTGCCTTGGACTCAAAGGTTCTACTACTGATATTCAATATGATGGCATTAGGATGGGTGCCATTTGAAGCAAAAAGGTCATGAGACCAGACTCCTCATGAATGGAATCTATTCCCAGAAGAAGAGGTACAAGGATCTTTCTCTCTCTCTCTCTCTCTCTCCCCCATTGCTCATCTCTGCCAAGTGAGCACTATTATTCCTCTTCTAAGTATGGAGAAATGAAAAAAACAAAATCATGTACCTAATTATTCATGGTAGTTTATGTTAAATTTCAAAAGAAACCTAGTAAGACCCCAGAGTCCATTAACAGGTAACCATCCAGTGTCATAATCTTATGTAATGGAATCCTACTTAATAATACTAAAGTATGAATGTACCAATGTCATTGAATCTGGGATGTTTCAAATAAAGAATCTAGATATGGAAGTTCTGTCTGGTCCCATCTAGCAAAATCTTAAATATACAAGCTAATATGCAAGAGTCAAAAGTGGATTAGAAGTTTCTTGGAGAGAAGAGACCAGTAGAGTGCACACGGAAACTTTTGGAATAATAAAATACTCCATGTTTCAGTGATAGCAGGAGCATCTATACCTATACATCATTCAAAATTTCTTGAAGTATAAGTGCTTAGGTGGAATGCAATATGTAAATGATGTCATAATAAATTGGTTGAAATATGTACCTAAAGAAATTCTATCAGGTTAAAACCAAGTGCCCCGATTAACCAAGGTAAAAATCTGTCACTCCTCATTATGTTTGTTAAAGTAATTAGTTATTGGTTAATTTTTGAGAGGTAGACAGAGACAGAGAATGCTCCCACCTGCTCATACATTCACCAGGCAGCCTCAAGTTCCACATGATGTGCCAGTCCAAAGTCAGAAGTAGAAGATTCAATGTGGATCTCACCATGGGTGAGTGTTAGCTGAAGTTGGAATCAAGGGCAGAGTTATGCCTCTAAAGCAGGCACGCCAGTATGGCACATGGAACACAAAACCCAAACTCCACATATTTCAGAAGGTCAAGGAGGGAGCTTTCAAAGCATAATCTTCAATTTATGTATTTTATAATAGTTGATGGTTCTTTAATACCCAAAATGAGCAATTATAAGATGTATAGGACATTTGATTGGTTAATGTTTTAAAATTTGACAAAGAAGAAAAATGAAATCAGTAGGCCACCAAAAAATAATTTACTAGCAGACATTTCTTTCGAAACACTCCATCAAATCAGTTTTGTGAACTACTGTCTGGTCTAACACTTTGTCCCTTTGTTCAAAAACAAACAAAAAACCCCAGAATTGGGAGTGATCCATATTTCCTCAAGGACATTCTGCATTGGAAGCTTCTGATTATTTATTATGTGACCACACTGCTGGCTTTCAGTTGAAGGGCAGTTTAGAATATAAAGATGACTTGAAACTGGGAGTTGCCCATTCAAGTGGCAGCAGAGAAGGCACCAGGCTGAGATGATGCTGCAGCAGAGTTGAGGAAGTCTTGGTTTGCTACTCTTTGACATTAGATTAGCATTCTTCAGGGTTTCTGATCAGTTTGCCATAATAAATGTATCAAATTAAGAAGAAGAGATGATTGCGCTTGAAAGCTATTTCAACAGAATTCTTTCAATATGAAAATAGTTCATAAGCAGAATGGGAACAGTCATATCAGCAGACTATGTACCACTCTTAATACAATGAGGACTGCTCAGAAAAATTGTTGTTTCAGGGTTATCAGAAAAAAAAAAGACTTGAGGAATATTGGCATGCTGAGATAAGGAAAAGGAATGTTCCAAGGTTAATTTGCTCATAACAGTTACGATCGAGGAGTCTTCTTCAGGGAGCCTTCGTAGGCAGCTAGGATCCAGTGATGTTTCCACGGAACCTCTGTGGGCAGCTAGGATCCAGTGACGTCTTCACGGAGCCTCAGCAGCAGATTCAGCATACGTGTGAAGAGCCAGATGCACTCCAGCAACCATGAGAAAATGCGGTAAAATGTTAACAGATGCAGCTTGTGGAGAGCTTACAAGTTTTGTTATCACATCCTTCAGCATTTTTCATATTTTGAGATACTCACTAAGACTGAAGGGGAAATAGCTCTCCAAACACCTCTGCCAGCTTTGCTTTGAATGTCCAGGGGCTAAAACTCAGGCCCCACTGGTGATTGTGGACTGGGTTATGGTTACCCCACACGTGTGGAGACCAAAGCGGTTGCTGAAGGTCAGCTGTCACAGATCAACTAGAAGAGCCCATCCACGTGGGCCTGACTCCCAGTACAGTGGTGTACTTCTCAGTACAGTATCAGACCCACTCAGCTCTCAGAACAGGTGGACGTCAGGGCCTTGGGCTCACTCTGGGTAAGCCTGGCCTCAGGAAGTCAAGGAAGGTGAGCATTTTCCCCGTCTGTGTAAAAGGTATAATAGGAGCAAAGCAAGTGTGGCTTGATCTTAAAAGAAAAAAGCTGTTAAGACAAACTAATAACTAAGCCAGTGGCTGGGACATAGTTTTCACCATCATTATCCGTGATCATCAGTGTTACTAAGCAAAATATTTGTTACAGTGTCCAGCTTCTAATTACTTAATGTCAGTTCATGATCACAGTGTTTTCTTCATGGGAAGAACTTTCTTAGCTTTGGAAGCACATAAGCTGCTACACGTAACTTGGATTATGTATTTGATGAGACAGGTGTGTGAGGAGAGGTAAGTGTGAAGAATAATTCGCTTCATATGTTCGCAGCTTCAAAAATGGAATGCTGATTTCCTGGGCTGGCCGTAAGTGTTCACTCCCAGTCTGTATGTTGGGTATATGCATACCTCTAGCCCATAAAATTGTGCCAAGCCAGTTCCAAACGCCCATGTGGGAGGCCTGGATTGCATTTCAAGCATTTGACTACAGCATAAGTTCTCGCCCTGGCAGGCAACTGGGGAATTGGACCAGTACATACACACACACTTTGTGAATCTTCTCCCCCTCTGTCTCCTGCTTTAACAAGAAAGTCAAATTATGAAACTTGACACAATCATAGCTCTGAAGAAGTGTAATTAAAATTTAGTTTTGATGAGACAAAATAAAAGCACGTTGGCCTTCAATTGTTTTATTTGTAAGCTTATTCCCCATTGACAGAAAGTCCAACGTAACTCGCAGTGACTCAGGAATGTGACATGCATTGGAGCTGGTTATGGTTTTTCTAACTCCAGCCCTGAAAGATCTTCCCTCTTGATGTTAAGGCAAGGTTCTCTAAGGAGATGGAGTCATGAGGACATTTACTGATTTCGTGGAGCCGCCTGCCATTATCATGGGGCCGGCAAAGTGGAAACTCTGAGACATGGGCTGGTGCTGCGATCTAGGGGCAGATTTCCTCTCTCTTTCTTTCTCAGGAAAACCTCAGTTTTGCTCTTCAGGGTTTTTCACTGCTTAGATTATCAAGGGGAATCTCCTTGACTCAAAGTGAACTGACAGTAGATGGTAACCACATCTAAAAGGTGCCTTCACTGCAGCGCTTAGAATAGTATCTAATTGAACAATGCGGGGCTATAGTGTCGAGCCAGGATGAACGCCTGAAAGTACCCAGCAACATGGCCAAGTACATTTCTTGGCTAGTGAAATGAGAACGGAAGCAATGCTTCTTCTTTTTGAAAAGCAACCCTGAGAATGAGCATACAGTTCAAACTTTGGCTTCCTGTCATGGGGACCCACAGTTGCTGATGGACCGCCCATCAGTCTTGGTCCCTAAGTGACTCAAATGAGCACTGACCCTTAGCAGCCCTTTCTATACAGTTAGAGTGAATACAAAAACGAACTTATTATTTTGTATCACTGACATTTAGGGTTTGTGTACAATAGCAGTACAAGCCATCCACCATCTTAACTGTGGCTTAACTGTGGTCAGTAAGAGGAATGTTAAAGGGTCATTCATTGAAACTACTTAACTGTGATCCAGCCATGGCATGCATGACTTTAGCTTTCAACCTATTAGCTGCAGCCATTTCATAGTCCTCTCTCATGACCCTAGAGCAGGAACAGTAGGGAGGGGGCACCAGGGCACTCTGTGTCAGCTTGCATCCCTGCCCTGCATGTCTAATGAATCATGTGAAAATGACTTTAACTACCAAAAAAGAAAAGATTGACAGATATTAGGTTAAAGCTAGATAAGACTAGGAAGTCCTGGGGTTCTATTACTTAAATTCTTTGACCTTTGCTTCTTCCTCTAATGGAGATACAGATATTCGCTTTCTGTAGTTGCAGTAAGGATTACATTTGCTGATGTGTGTAACAGAATATTGTATCATAGCCCCCCAAGATGAAGTTAGCTGATTTTATTGATCTTGGTCTCATAAAGCGCAGGTTCTTGCCAATGTGGAGGATGGCTTTTAGATTATGAACACTTCAATTATAAGCCAAATTTTTCTTAAGTGTGATTATGTCCATTTTTTTTTATGGAGTGATCATTACTTTTCACCAGAGTTTTGGAGACCGTGGACTTGAATGTTAAGAATCAAATTATTTGGGACCAACATCATGATGTAGTAGTTTTAACTTCCACCTGCAATGATGAATTCCCATATGGGAACTGGTTCTAGTCACAGCTGCTATCCACTTAAATACAGCTCTCTGATAATGTACCTGGGAAAGCAACAGAAGATTGCATAAATGCTTAGGCCCCTGCAACCATGTGGGCAACCTGGAAGAAGCCCCTGGCTTCTGGCTTTGGACCAACCTATCTTTGATCATTGTGGCCACTTCAGGAGTGAAGAAGTGGGTGGAAGTTCTCTCTGTCTCTGCTTCTCTCTATTACTGTAACTTCAAAATAAAAATAATTATGTCTTTTTAAAAATAATCAAGTGATTTGTTTAACTAAAAAATTGTTAACTACTAGGTTATAGTTAGACAACAGTAAGTTACAAGGTCCCCTTGCACAGTAAGCAGTGTCTCTCTAACACAACTGGAATGCTTTCATATTAAAGAAATGTTAAATGCTAGAAATAGCAAATGTATTTTCCTTGATTGGACATCACACAGTGTATGCAGACAATGAAACATCACATAGTGCCCATAAATATACACAACTTTGTATATCTATCAGTTTAAATAAAGAGGTTTTGAAAAGGAGAAAAAAATAAAAGCTCATGACATCAATGACTTATCTGATTCTTCACCTCCTTGAAAGACTTTAGGGATTGGTTCAGATCCTAAGAAGTGCCACACTCTGTCCACACTGCTAGCTTCCAATGGACTTTTTCTTGTCTGTTTCATTGCCATTGAACCGGGTGTCGTCCTATGTTCAGCCTCCTCTCACCTCAGCCATTGTGTCCTGCCGTTTCTCTTCCATTTCTTCATTGTTCTTCCTTCTTACAGGTGCATGGGCCCTGTTCTTCATAGTTTGGCTAATGGGTGACAGCAATACAATCTTCTGGTTCCCATATAACCATTTTTGTAAACTTGCTTGATATTTTTAAGAGTCTAGATTGCACAGGGTGAATTAGTGGCCCCTATCAAAAGATCCTGCAGTTGATTGAACGTAAAATTCCGATTTTTTGTACTGTTGAAATCCTGTGCCCATTTTAACTGTAACTTTTCAAATTCCAGAAACATCTTGAATATTTTTCTTCAAGGAAATTGCAATTAAGAGAATCACTTCTCATTAAACCTAGAAAGTCCTGGTCTTAGTTGAAGGTCTTTATTTCTCGTTCAATTGCCTTTATGGAGTTAAAGCCATTTTTTGGGGGGTAGGGTAGACTTTTGCTATTAGCCTTAAAATTATGTGGATTATTTAATTTTATGGGATCAGAGCATATGCACATACTTTTGATCTTTCAATGAACTACTTTGATCTATGTTCAACTTTTCTTGTTCATTCCAACCAACTTGTGAACTACTAAAGGATTAAAGAGACAGGAACTCTAAGTTCCTGGATCTCCTGCTGTTGACGTTCACACTGGCTATATCTAAGCAGGCAAGGATTTTAAATGTGCAAGAAATTTGCTAGCTAAGGTACAAATACTCTCCAAGAAATACATTAATAGTACGTCCTAATGCACGTGATGCAGTCCCCATGATTACCAGGTGAGAGAGAGGGAGAGAGGAGAGAAAACCTCAGACTCTCTTACTGAACAGAAGCTCATCTTTAGCAAACACTCACATTCAGAGCCTTTGCAGTTGTTGATCAAATGTGAGATGACACTCTTCTTTATTTTTTCTGTTGTAATTTTTATCAAGAATAAAAATATTTGAAAATATATACAAGTATTGGCATTGTGGCACATCAGATTAAAGCTCTGCCTGCAATGCTGGCATCTTGCATGAACTCCACTTGAAATCCTGGCTGTTTCATTTCCAATTAGCAGGGAGCTATAATTAAACCTTAAAAATAAATAAATAAAACTTTAAAGGAAAATATAAAGAACATATGTAAGGAGCATAGTTTCTGATACATTTTAGGTTTAATCGATCTACATTACCATGTTTTAGTTCTACTATAATCCAATATATTCATTGTAAGAAAAAATATATATGTGCATGTATGCATATAAACACACATATGATAAAATAGGATTTTAATTTGAGTCAAAATATCCATAGAAACTCCTATATTTAAAGTATTCTTAGAACTGTTTCCTGGTGTTTCTGTGAAAAAAAAAAAAAAAGCAGAGAATTGATGATGTTACAGAAGCAGTGAGCACACACAGGACCCAGAACTTAATTCCTAAAGGCCTGGGAGTCAGGCTTTCTTAGAAATGTATGATTCCAGATCTAAGACCAGAAAGGCTTCAATAAATCTGCAGCATTGTGTGACAAAAAGCACTCAAAGCCTGAGGGGTCATGAACAAGGGATACAAGCATGCTCCATGTATATTTTAAAATATTGTAGAGAATGCCCCATTCTGTCTGCCTGTGATCACTGACATGTCACTCTGGATGAAAGTCAGCAGCCCCAATACACACATGGCCATTCTGCCGACAGAGATACAAGCTGGGGGACTTCAGACAATAATGATGTAACTCAGAATGATTTAGTCAAAGTGATGTAACTTGATGATGTAACCTTTAGCTAATAGAATATGAGGTACGTTATAATGTCCAGGTCTCCCACCAGCTTCAGACTACACAGTGTTTCATCGTTATCCACCAGCAGCAGCCGCCACTGACAGAGACAAGAGACAGCCAAGAGGCGACCCTAGACAGTCAGCAGGGGATGCATAGGGCTGCTGTCAAACACAGCTTGAACAAGACATCCCAACTACTCAGGAACAAGACAGAGAAGCTGAAAGCAAAGAGGATGCAGTTACAGCTGGACCCACCCAGCTCCAGACACCAACTCCCCAGGCATGCAAAGTTCTGATGACTAGCTGACAGGTTTGCAAAAACTCTGTACAAACTTCCTTGCAGCCCACAGGACCTAAATCCTGAGATAGCTGCCCCATGGGAGTCGCCTCTCCCAGGAACCCTCTCAGTGCTGCCGAGAGCTTTCTCTTATCCTGTTGCAATGTCTTTTCAATCAATAAATTTTCCTTTCTGCTCACTCTTCATTGTCCGTGTGGTCTAGTCTTCAGGTCTGCAATGCAAAGAGCCCAGGGAAGAGGAATTGCAGTTCCAAAGAACTGTAACATTTCTATAACTCTGACAAAAAACCTGCAACATATCTTGAAGTGCTTGCCACGAATGACAAAAAGCTGAGTAATCACAGGTTGTTTATACTCTTCTTTGTAGTTCTCCATCGACTGAAGACACCATGGAAGGCTTCCAAACTTCACCTTGACTTCTCCTACCGGGACAGATGCTAGACAGTGACCTGCCCTCCATTCTTGGCACTTCCTGATTTTCCTTTGCTATGACTTCAGACCACTCTATGCCAGGCCTCCTACGCCAGCTTCTTCAGCAAAGCTTTATTATCACAAGTTTCCCAGGATTGCCAAACTTCATTCTTTACGTTTACCCTGTGCCCTGGATCAATAGCTTTCAGTATGCATTGGCCCCTGCCATTTCCATTTAATACTCTAGGTGCCATGTGGTAGCCCTCCTTAGTTATTTTGTTTATTGCTATTAAGGATAACCTTTCTCCATGATATCCCCTTTGAAAGTTCAGACTGAAGTTGGCCCTTTACATCATCTGTTTTTGGTTCTTTCCGATAGCTTCTAAACTTTTGGCTTTGTTGACCATTGGCACCTTCCTGCGGGATCCTGGGTCATGTCCTCCATGTCCTTTATGCAGGCTCTAGTTGTCACAAGTCTTCAGACTGTCTATCAGAAGGCCTATTTCTAAGGTATACAAGAGCTGGGTGGATGCCAGGACTACTAAACATGATAATCAGGTTTACTAAACAGGATATCATTATCAAGGTTTTAGGGACACAAAGAAATGTGTGCAAGTGTAAGTAAGGGTGTCTACTCCTGCTCTATGATCTCTCCCTGCTATAGGCTCAAGGACTATGTACCCGCCCCTAAGGAACTTGAAGATTGCTTCAAGGAGAGCAAAAGCACCTTTTCTTCTTGTCATCTTATTTCGGATGAGCAACAAACCATTTCAGTGTTCACCCTAAGGAATACATTTCCAGGAATTGGTATTCCATTGACTCCTAATCCTTGAAAAAAGGACTGTGTTTTTTGTTTGTTTGTTTTGTTCTGTATCATGAAACGGGCCACAATACATGTGGAAGGTTGAAGAGAGACATGGCTTCCAGGAGAAGTATTAGCTGGAACATCATTCCCCAGCTAGGTCTCTTCTGTCACAAGACAGGCTAATGGTCTAAGGTCTGTTAAGCTCCGTTATATTTTGCCATGTGAAATAAGCCAAGTCTTTGTTAACTCCAAAGGAAGAGCTGACACTTTCAAGATGCCAGCTGCCCATCTCCCACAGCCCACATGAGCTGTACTGGTTCCACTGCATTTCAAAGCCTGGAGTCGCGCTCCTTTCCTCCTGGATACTGGAACACCTTTTTCCCTTAATCGAATTTGGACTTCCTCTCTTTTCTTAGCATGACTGTGAGAGCCTTGAGGAGATATCTCTACCTGGATGAGAACCATGGTTTTCACGACCCCAGGAAAAGTTGCACTCATTATAGGACTAACTTGCCTACACAGAGTACTAAATCTCTCTTTTTGTTCACTTGCTTGCTCCTGTTAATAGTATTGCAACATGGCTAGATTTTATTTGGTCTTAGTCTCTAATCACACTTGGATAGCTTCTAAACTCTTAACCTGGCTCTTGATGTTTGTTCATCTGTTCTGGGAAATCTCACCTGGAGTTCTATCTTCTGATAATCTCTCAGACTTCAGCCTTGGAAGAAACTTTCCCAAGAGCTGGATTTGCTTTCCACAAGTGGCATCTTCTCAGAATCAAAATCTACTCAACAACAACGATGGTTAAAATTCTGTGAAAGGTGTTTTTCTCTTCATTCTGACTTTAAGGATTGTTCTAGGGTGTGAATTAAAGAAAGCTATAGGTGTGAAAATTCTTGAAAAGAAAGGTTAAGAAAGAAGAGTCATGAAATGAGATAAACATACATTGTATTGGGAAAGGTTTGTGGAATTTATAGGTGTTGGGAGGTTAGGATCTTAAAATGTAAAAGGAAATTGAATTTAGCTCCTTTACCTGAGAAGTCAAGAAAATAAGACTGCCTGATGCTCTACCTCTTTGTTCCATGCTGTATTTAACTGTCTTAAGTAATGGGAGTATATGTTGATATCACTGGTAGCCAAATTCTTTAAGGGCTCAAAATTATCTGCCTGTTACAAAATGCTTAAGAGATCACTTTAACTCTAGTGAGATCTGGCTTACGACATTGTTTAAAACAGTCAGATAAAATAAATTATTACTTTTTTTGACCAAGCGGCTTAGCCATTTGACTATAGAATAATGCCAGATTTTTGTTCTGCTTATACAAAGGTCTAATGGCTTATGCATCAAGTCAATTACTGTTAACAGGATACAGTTTCAGAGACTAAGCACCTTTCGTGGCTTTGCACATATATTTGCAGCCCCGGCCAGCTAAAGAGAAAAAAAGGTTGGGGGAGAACAATAAAAGAATACCTTTGTCCTTACCAAGCTTCCAGCTGCTTTCCCTGCTCAGAAAATCAACCCTCTGCCCCACACATGAATGTCATTAAAATGTCTTTCCCACAGAAGACAGTGGAACCAAACAGCCTGAGAGATGTTTGCTTCTAATCTATACGGGTCTTAGATCGGGGGAGAATGCACCCTGGGGATGTTAGCCCAAGAGCAGTTCCTTTCAAGGAATATCATCGGCCAACCTTCTAAAAAGGACCATTAGCCTACTCATAGCTGTGGCTGACAGAAGTCACTGCTGTTGTACCTGGTCAGCCAACAGAATGGATGCTCCAAATTGATGCCCTTGCAGTGCTAGCTCAATCCCCAGACTCCTCGGGCGGAGTGAGCAAAGACAGTTCCCTCTACTTAGATATCTGTTAGAACAGAAAGTGGTGTGCACTGTAATTAAGAAAACCTATTGAACTTTTACCAACAATTCAGAACAGGTTGAAACTAACCTCAGGGAGGTTAGTAAGCTACCCAGCTACACAATCTTAATAAGGAGCACAAACAATAGCCCCTGTATTGCTCTCCTTAATGTTACCTGTCTCAGGGCTATTTGCCATCATTCATATTTCTGCTTTTTCCCCTTCTCAAAATTAACGGACTCAACCATTTTATTTCCTCTCACATACGGACAAGTCAGCTACAAATGATAATCCACCCTGATCCACAGGAAAACAGTTCCTGTACCATGGGCCATTAGACAGACCATGCTGCCATACACCTCCCTGCCAATGTCTCTTCATCCTCACCAGCAAGATGCAGCTAAGTCAGTTATCTGCATTGTTCCCTAACAACAGTTAGAGGATTGAGAGAGGCAGAAGACAGCCAATCCTAGACACACAAGGACAGGGACTCAGGCATAGGAAGCATAAGGAATTTAATGTGTAATACTTCTCACTACTCAAAAACAAGATAGAGAAACCGGAAGCAAAATAGAATGCTGCTGCACTGGAGCTCCCAGCTCCATGTGCTCACACTCACTGCCAGGCAATGAGAAGGTCATGTCTGCGATTCCTGTACAAGCGTTCTCCCAGTCCAGAAGGAATGATCCCCACGACTTCCTCACACAGGCCAGCTCTCCAAGAGTCGTCTTGGCACTGCCTGTAGCTTTTTTGCTTTCTCCTCTTGCTCAATAAATTTTCTTTCCTGTTCAACTTCCCTTTATGCCTGTGAAACAAAGAACACGGCGATTGAAAAAATTTCTAATCCCAAGAGTCGTAATACTTTTAAAAAGCTGACCAAAAAGATTTGAGCCATCACTTTCATTGAGCAACATTTATGCTCCACTTTTATGACTGACCAGAACATACTAGAATATCAAGAGAGAACTTCTAGTGACCCGCTTGGCAGAGAGACAAATATCTAACAATTACAGAACTTATGGTATAGTTCTCTTTCCCATTTTTCTTTTTTTTTTTTAAAGATTTATTCATTTTATTACAGCCAGATATACAGAGAGGAGGAGAGACAGAGAGGAAGATATTCCGTCCGATGATTCACTCCCTAAGTGAGCCGCAACAGGCCGATGCGCACCGATCCGAAGCTGGGAACCTGGAACCTCTTCCGGGTCTCCCACGCGGGTGCAGGGTCCCAATGCATTGGGCCGTCCTCAACTGCTTTCCCAGGCCACAAACAGGGAGCTGGATGGAAAGTGGAGCAGCCGGGATTAGAACCAGCGCCCATATGGGATCCTGGGGCTTTCAAGGCGAGGACTTTAGCCGCTAGGCCACGCCGCCGGGCCCTCCCATTTTTCTTAATTTTGTTTATTGATCTTTTTAAAGAAATAATGCTTGAATTTTTAAATGCCTAAAATTGGTTATATGGTTTACTAACTTCTGTAATCAACAGCTCACAGAACTAAGTTTTCACGTGACTTTAGTAAACCTGAAGTTGACACTAAACCTAGACAGTCAAGTGAAACACAGCGTTTATCTTAAGTAAATTTTATTGGGTAAATTGAATGATCACTTGGTATTGACAGAATAATTTTTGAATTTGATTATAACACATTAAAATTTTAAGTGTCATGTCTATAGCTTTATATTGATAAGAGAAAAATAGGATAAAAATGGAGAGAAAGTCAGCTTATAAATGTATTAGTCAGAGCTGGCCTGGAGGTATGTAGTTACTTATACATGCATACATATTTTATATATAGTAAGATGAGCACATATAATTATGTAGTGACATGGTTTTATATATATATATATATATATATATATATATGACTGTTACTTGTAATGGCTGATTTGCCTCAGTTTCTTTTCACTGACAAAGACATGAATTACAGTTTGTAGAGATGAGAGTAAGGCTAGCAAAGCAAAAGCTTAATGAAACATGTTCTAAGGGAGGAAGGGGCCACTTGGAAGATCATACAGTACACAATAGGGTAACAAGGTAATGGTTCAAGTATGTTCTAGAGGAATAGACCAGTTCATAGAACTCATGCAAATATTTCCGCCCTCCCTGGTTTGGAGATTTTTTCCCCTGTTGTATGAGGGGTGTTGCTATGTGATTGTGCATCTCATGACTGGTGTTTGTGATTAACACTGGGGAGCTACATGGTTTGGGGTTCACTGCACATGCGGTTACAGACCAGAACTTTAAATTCTGGCTGAGCTCCAATTTTGTCAGCATGCTTTAACCGAAAGTTAAACTGTGAACTGGGCGGTCTTGACTATTTTCCGGCTAAGCAGGTTCCCTGGTTCCTTCATTGAGTAGAGGGTTTGTAGACCACAGCAAGTTATTCATGTACAGCTTTCTACATGATATTATCTATCTGTCTATCTATCTATCCATCTATCTATCTATCTATCTATCATCTACCTACCTAGCTATGAAGATACATGTTACAAGGAACTGATTTATAACCACATGGAAGTGTTTGATCTCATAATTGGCCCTGTGCAATCTAGACCCTCAGGAAAGCTAATGCTGAAGTTCCAATGCAAGGAATTCAGAAAGTGGAAGACACACATTCTAGTCCTTTGTCAAGACCTGAGAACTACAAGCACTGCTGGTAGGAACCTTACATATTGAAAATGGGAGAGGTAAGGTTGATAAATCATTTATTTTGTTCATAAGTCTTAAAATCAAGAAGATTCATATGGAAAGAGTACTTGATGAGCCCCATCCACATCTAAGCCCAATTAAGATGATGAGATCATTGATATTTGAACTGCTTCTGTAATTTCTTGAGATATATTGGTCATTGTCACCTGTAAGAGAACTATAAATAAATTACGATAAGAGTAGAAGACTTAAAAATTTTGAACCATGATCCTGAGAGACATTGCTACCTTTTGCACGGAGTGGTAAGGTCCCTGCACTCTTCCCTGGCACTAGTGGCTTTGAAACTGAATAACTGCTCACAGCACATCACCTCTTCCAAGGAAGAGGTACAGAGACCATGGATCTATGCCTCAGACTACTATTGGTAAACTCAGCTCCTGTTCTCCCCACCAGCTGCTTCAACTGTGAGTCCTACTTCAGTTCCAAGATCTTTGAATTACTCTCAGCTTCCAAGTTTTCCTATAAGAAGCCCTAGTGATCACAAAATTGAGGTAAGTTATACTGTGGTAAGTGACTTTCTGAGTTCCCAACCCACAGAAACCCTGGTTATAATTGATTTGGGATAGTTTTTGCACACTAAGTATGACTAAGAACACAAAGCAAGGAAAGCATAAGATGCATTTAACTCATTCTTTCTTGCTTACACATCCATATCTTAGTGAACTCTAAGTACTCGTTTTCTACTTCTAATTTTTTTCTTGATTCTCTTTTCCCCATTCTGATTGTTACCATATTAACTCTTGTCACTGTTATCCTTTCCAGAATTAACTCTGCCATGAATCAACTTTCCTTTTAAAGATTTATTTGTATAGAAAGGGCAGATATACAGAGAGAAAGAAAGAGAAAGATCTTTTAGCCTCTAGGTCACTCACCAAGCTGCCACAGTGGTTGGAGCTGAGCTGATCCAAAGTCAGGAGCCAGGAACTTTCTCCAGGTCTCCCATGTGGGTGCAGGGTTCCAAGGCTTTGTCCCATCTTCTACTGCTTTTCCAGGCAACCAGCAGGGAGTTGGAAGGGAAGTGGAGCAGTTAGGACATCAACCGGCACCCATATGGGATGCTAGTGCATTCAAGATGAGAATTTTAGACC
This sequence comes from Ochotona princeps, assembly GCF_030435755.1. Taxonomy (NCBI): domain Eukaryota; kingdom Metazoa; phylum Chordata; class Mammalia; order Lagomorpha; family Ochotonidae; genus Ochotona; species Ochotona princeps. Next base: position 75,550,603 of record NC_080839.1, read on the forward strand.
GCTCAACTTTATCTTTGACTCATAAGAAAATCATCTATTCCACTCATCCATCCATTCATGCGACTAGAGTGGACTTTCATCTTAGCCTGGGTATGTTTGGATCTCCGCTGACAGTTGGGCTACACAGGATGGTATCTGAGGATTTTGTCATTTTGTTCTCTAGGTTCAACCACCATCCCTCATATCAGGCTCTGTACTCATACTGTAAATGACTCCTTGCATTTTCTTCAGAATCTGTCTTCATTCCCAGGCTTTTCCATAGCTGCTCCTCACTTCTTTCTCAATTCTTAGCACAGATGTCACATTGTCTAAAAAACAAGTGGTGTTCTTGTTAGCATCTATAACCTCAGATTTGATTTTTACCCTAGAACATATACTGATGTTTAGTTGTCTGTATGTAAAGTTTTAGACGTTAACACTAAAATGTAAGCTCCATGATATAGGGACTGTTTGCTTCCTATTCAACAAAATGAAACCCAAAATAAAGCATCCCATGCTTCCCAAGAAGTTTAGTTATTTGATACACAAATCTACTGAAAACAAAATCTCTTTCTGCATGCCCTAAGCTACCTTCTGAAATAACATCTTTCTTGAGCATGTTGCAAAGTCACAGGTGCTTCCCAGCGAGGCTACAACTTCGAAATCCTTCTTGTACAGTGCTGTGTGATTCTGGTAGAGTGGTACCTGACCCCTGCTTCCATAGCCTGCTCTTCTCATATCCTAGTAGACAGAACTATTTAAAGGAAATTCTGAAGGTCATTTTTATCACGACAACAGAAATCACAACCAGCAATCATCACAGATACTGAAGAGCACTCAAAGAGATGAGCCACAGGTTTAATTTTGGATTTTAGCTAATTAGAGCTAGAGTGAATATGAGTGAAAGAATGAGATGCCCTTTTGTAGTGCAATGGTGTCCTAATTATAGACTATCTCTGCCCCTGAGCAGACATCACGCAATGCATCACACGTTGAGTTCCACAGGGTCTTTTCTTACCACTCATTGGAACAGTTTCAGGAGATGCTCATTTTACCCAGCGGACCTTTCAGAACAGTTCCTGGGGGACAGCTCTGAATAAAATACCTGTTTGAGAGTTCAAAGTGCCTCTGATGGTGTTGTCCATTCTGGACACCTTCCAAGATTGTTTAGCTTAAAAGTAGTAACCACACACATACAAGATAATCAAGTATAAGATTGTGTTAAGAGGGAATTAAAAAGCCCATATGATGAAATATATGTGTTGTGCACCCTTCCATTTATCTATCCATTTACTCCTTATTAATTTAAAAATATTACTGAGTTCAAAAAAATGTATCACCAGGAAAAAATAGTACTTATCCCACAAGGTTGCTCTGGGGATTGAAAAAAGTTAGTATGTGTGGTACATCAGAGAAGTGCTTAGTTTACAATAGTGTATAATATTGAATATTATTTCCACCATAGTTTGTATTCAATACATTTTGCTGAATGAATAGATGAATAAATATGTAATATCCATATGGAACTAAAAAGCTGAAACCATTTAAACATGACAAGGGAAAGGAACTCATCACAAGTTTTAAAGCTTCTCTGTGTGGGGGACATCAAATGCATGCTGTGCAGAACTAAGTTGCTGTGGTCTGTGTACAGCCCGGGTGTTACCTACAGGTTCCCGGATGGTAGAGTTCCTCCCCAGGACAGCGCAACTGGAAGGTGGGGGAGCTTTTAGGAGGTGGGTTCTGCTGTCAGGTCAGAGAATTGCCTACAGGGTTTTAGTCAAGGGGACAAGCCAGGTCACCCCTTCTCTCTGGCTTCCTATTGGTGACGCCATCCTCTCTTGCTGTGATGCCTCATGCTGTTAGATGCTCACTGGAGAACCATTGAGATGGGATTTTATCTCCCAAACTGTGAGCTAAACAAAACTCCTGTGTTTCCTCAGGCATTTCATTATAGTGATGAAAAGCACACTAATATACAAGGGCTGGTTAATCAATATCGACAGGACTTCGTCAGTGTCGGGATGCAGGATGCTTTGATAGGCGGCTCTGGGGAGCAGTGAACAGCATGCCCAGCAGGTTTTCATGACCATAGTGGATGCTCTCTGTGTACCTGTGGTGTTTCTGCAGGGGCAGTGAGGGTAAGATGTCCTTTGCAGTCTCTTCTGAAGGTATTTCATCAAAATATGCAGGTTTATTACATCACATGATGCTAATTTCTCCATATGCTCTGGCGTGTTCTCTGGAGATACACAGGGTGCCGTGTAGAATAATTGCAGCAAAGACCAAGCTTTGGGACAAGTTGTGTCTTGAAGGGAGGATACGTTGTCTGAATTGCACACACACAAGAGCAGTGGCAAACTCAGGCTCTGGACTTGGTCCCCCAATCACATAAGGGATCTGCCAGCTCAGAACTGGGTGGATTGCAGCACCCAAACATTGCAGAGCAGGCCAACTGTTACAAGCCACATCATCAGTGGTGGGATCAGGGGTAATTCCCTCTAGACTTCCAGGGCAAAGGCGGGTATTTGGAAGAAGAGCTGTAATTGGAAGGAATGGATATTTCATCTTCCAAACATTGATTCCCTTCACAAATTACCTTGAAATTTATGAATTAGTAAATCATTTACTAATAGAAACAATAATTCTCATATAAAGCATATATTCTGGAAGTCAACATTAGCTTAATTTAATTGGGAAGAAATTGGTCCTATGAGCAATATTTGTCACTGAAGAAATCACTCCCTACAGGTATATTTTAGCTTCTTAAAACACAAAACAAACACTATTATCTGTCATTTGCTAGCAGGATTGAGTCAGAATAAATTCCACAAAGTCTTTACATGGAACTCTGGATTCCTGAGCACGAGGTAGCTGCCAGGCCTCTGAATTTCTCAGTGATTGTGAGTAAACTTCCTGTCTTGAAAAGTCTGCTCACTCGTGGTGAAGAGCTCTTTGTCACATACTACAAAATGAGATACAAAAGATCTTCTATCCATCACAGGGATCCTCTGGAGGTCAGCATAGGAATTTCAAGTAAACTTTAAATTTAAAGAGACAATTTAAAGCAGAAACTGTTGCTGTGCAGATCTGGAAACACTGGAGCATGCCTTTCCACTGAATTCTGGCTAAATGTGAGAATATTTTCCCCAAAATGCTCCACTTGGGCAGCATTCACCATCATCCGAGGATTGGAGTTCAAGGTCACTGTAGGTGACTCTAGAAGCACTCTCAGAAAAAAAAAAAAAAAACGGCTTTCTTTAAATGTCTATCTAATAAATTAGAAACTGATGGACCTCTTACATTCAGATTTTTTTTTTCTTACAAAGAATCTTCATCAACAATGATAACATTAAGACGTATGGAGATTATGTTTTGGCACTCTTCAGGAGTATACATACAGTATGTACAACAGAGCTTTTGCCCTGTGATGCAAGGATACTAAAATTTAGCTGCATGTTATCATATGAAGAGCCCTGGATGGATGACCCCTCTACCATTCTCTCGCTAGAGTGGATACATCACTTGCCTTTGGGAGCCATGTTTTCTCATCTGTTAATTAAAGGACTTGAGCTTAAAGCTCCATAAGTTGATGACAAAATCATGTCATTCTTAACGTTGTTAGTTTTCTTTACATTCTTAATTTTTCACCTACTGATTAGAATTATTATTTTTTAAAGATTTATTTATTCTTATTGGAAAGTCAGATATACAGAGAGGAGGGAAGACAGAGAGGAAGTTCTTCCGTCCAATGAGCCAGAGCTGAGCTGATCCTAAGCTAGAAGCCAGGAGCTTCTTCCAGGTCTCCCAAGCAAGTGCATGGTTCCAAAGCTCCTGACTACATCCTCGACTGCTTCCCCAGGTCACAAGCAGGGAGCTAGGATTAGAAACAGTGCCTACATGGGATTCTGGATGTTAGCTGGTAGGCTACCGCATCAGGCCCAGAATTATTATTATTTTAGTACTTAAATGTGAGACAGTATCCTTCATCAGAAACCCTTTCAATACCATTATTGCTACATCTGATTTTTGTTTTTATTTACATTCCTTCAAAAAAGTTTTTTCTCTTGTTAAATTATTCACTGACTCACAGTTCATACAGTAACATCATATTCTTTAAGAAGAATTTTTACTTTCTTTTTCATTTTCTGCAACATCTTGATCATTTAGTAGCATGTGTTGGTATAAATTTTCTATTTTTCTTCCTGGTTGTTGCTTTAGTTTTATAGGTTTTCATTTAAAGGAATGTATAGTAACTGCGTAATAGAGATTACCATTTTCAGATGTGAAGATAAAATGCACTATGCACCTCCACTTCCAAAGATGGACTCCCAAGGAAACTGTTAAGTATGTCTTGGCAACAGCATGCTGGACTCTGTGCCATTGTCCATACCTACAATGTCAGGTTACACTTAAACAGCATAATGGTGGACTTATGGCTGTTTATGAAGGATTGTGTTATTGTAATAACATAGGGGAAATCAGTGGAGGCAGGGGCAAGTAAGGAAAATCCCGGAGTCTGTGGAACTGTATCATAAAATAATAATTTTTTTTAAATAATAATTTTTTAAAATGTAGGTCTGGGGGTTCCTTTGGGGAAGAGAGGGGGAAAAAAGGTCCCTCCCCCATCTTTCTTTTAATAACCTTCTCTTTTCTTAAACCTCCACTACTCAAACCAGGAAGTATTTTTCTTGGAAGGCAGTATGCCACAGGGCACAGCTCCAGGATTTCAGCTGCTTTGGAGTCTAAACTGGAAGTGTTCTCACTTGACCAGACTGGAGTGCCCTGCCATGATGCAGTGACCATTTGTTACGCAACAGTCCTTTTTAGAAGCAGTAGCTTTCAAACAGCTCGACCAGGCTTCTTACCAGTCAGTCTGTGCAGGATTTCCAACTGCAGACCGTGCAGCACAGATGATGCAACGTTCAGTCATCCTTGAACGCTGCCCTCTGCTTTTTACCCCTGTCTTGCTGTCACCCCATTAAACTCCAGTAACAACAGAAAAGGAAACTCCAGAGTGCCAGCTACTAAATGGCAAGTGCTCCTGATCCTTTAGCTTGTTCCCAACCAGGCCCTCTTGGCCTGCTCTTTTCCCAGAAATACTCTGATGTACTTTTCATATTGGACAACATTCAACCAATATTTTATACTCAACGAACAGCAACAGCATTAATAGCACGAGGAATACCGGAAAAATCTCATGGCAGTTTCTGTATTTTCAGAGACAGCTAGGTCCATCCAATGACACTCACATCAAACAGGGACATAACCTAACTTTGCAGGAGCCCAGGACAGGGGGCTGTCTGTTTCTTTTTTTTTTTTTTTTTTATAAGATTTTATTCATTTTATTACAGCCAGATATACACAGAGGAGGAGAGACAGAGAGGAAGATCTTCCATCCGATGATTCACTCCCCAAGTGAGCCGCAACGGGCCGGTACGCGCCGATCCGATGCCGGGAACCTGGAACCTCTTCCGGGTCTCCCACACGGGTGCAGTGTCCCAATGCATTGGGCCGTCCTCGACTGCTTTTCCCAGGCCACAAGCAGGGAGCTGGATGGGAAGTGGAGCTGCCGGGATTAGAACCGGCGCCCATATGGGATCCCGGGGCTTTCAAGGCGAGGACTTTAGCCGCTAGGCCACGCCGCCGGGCCCGGCTGTCTGTTTCTTGATGATTCTCCAGAGATGCTTTGGAGGGACACTGAAGGGTAAGGAGGATTGCACGCAGAAACAGCTCCTTGGTACAGTAAAGTGATTGTTCTCACCTGAAGCAGAGCTTGATTAATGAGCTCTAAACAGGGCAGGGTGAGACGGTGCAATCCTTCCCATTTTAGTCTACGAAAGAGTTCTAAATTTAAAAAGCATTGCCTTTGCCAAGTGTTGCATTGCTCTAAAATCCAAGCCCATGGAATATTAAAAAGCATTAGGCTCCATTTTTCAAAAAGCATTTGTTTATTGATCGGATAATTACGTTATATATCTTTAAATTGCCAAGTATGTACAAGGAAGCAGAAAGGAACTGGTGCAATAGTCATCTCCAGTCCAGTGAACCTAATTTTTCATGTTTCCAGTAGCTGTGAAAATAATTTGTGAGGGAACATACCTGTTTGTATCTATCCATTAAATTTCTTGGTCCATCCCAAGAATCCTTCAGCTGTCAGTGAATCCAAGACTTCAGTCTTGACCTTGAAGAAAAGTCCCATTCCACTGCAAATTTCCCTGTGGGTAGAAAACTGTTGGAAGAAAAAATAGCAGCCAGGGAATACTCAGAGCACCGTTGATCTGCAAATGAATTCTCTATCCACAATTGATATGAAGTACTAACATACACAGATGACAAGAGGCTCACACACAGGAATCTGTGTGAAGTCCCTAAGATGCAACGGTGAGCATGGCATGGCAGTGAAGAGTATGCTGTCAAGACCAACACTGCCTGAAGCAGATCTCAAAAACCTGTCATGGACCACGTGCCATGGCCATGGAGAACTCACTCCATCTCTCCGTGCCTCCATTTCCACATTTGTAAATTGTGATTAATAGTCGCTGCTTCCCAAGGTTATTATGAAGATTACATTATAGACAAAAATGCATGAAGTCTTGGCACACAAGAAGTGCTAAACATGTTAGGTATCAGAATGTATCTATTCATATATTGCCTTCATATTTAGTTATAAGTTTTAAATCCATTACAAAATTTTATTTCTTTTCCCTAACTGATTGCTAAAATTGTTAAAGCAATAAGTATTACTCTCATTAGTATCAAAACACTATAGCTTTGATAGTTGATCTGGCAAAAGATATGCAATATATGTACACTGAAAACAGAATAGTGAGAAAAAACAAGAATACACAAATAAATACGACACATCATTTAAATAACAAAACACAAAATGTTGTTTCGATACAATTATCTACAAAAGTAATCCCAATTATAATTTCCACAAATTAGCTCATAGAAATTAAAGTCCTCACTCTCTAATATATATGAAAGTGTGAAGTCTCTAGAATAATCAAACAAATTTTAAGGAAAATATAGCAAAGCTGGAGTCCTAGCAGGACAAAATTTTTGCATTTATTAAAAAGTGCCACATCGTTGCCTTTATTAAAAAGCTACTTAATTAAAGACTGTTACATAAAATGAAGAAAGAGACAGAAAGAACAGTAGAGACCAGAAACAGATTCACACACGTGGAAAAGCATGAAAAGGCAAGTCAGGAGACCAAAGACAACTGTTTGAACAATCTGAACAATTTCACGCCTGTGTCATAGAGCAGGGTCAAGGGTAGACATTAACTAGATCTAAATTTAAAGCAAATCAGATGCTACAACGCTTCTAGAGCAAAATGTGAATAAATTTTTATAATATTGATGTAGGCAAAGTATACTTCGATAAAACTCTCACAGAAAGATCTGTAGATAAACTGACAAATTGGAGTTTTTCAAAATTAAAAGTATTTGCTCATTAAATGACGTTTTTAGGAGAATTGACATACAAATCATAGTAGGATAAATTACTTCCAAGGCACACATCAGGCTCAACCCTGACCTGCAGAATTTGTCTTTAAAGCCCGTCAGAAGTCAAAGAAAAATAAAAAAAACTACAGCTCAAGTTAAAAAGTAGGAAAAAAGATTTAAAGAGATTCTTCTAATGAAAGTATAGGGATTGTGAATAGGCACAGTGTCAGCAGTGTCCTCGTGGTCATTCAGCGTTAGGGAGCTGCAAATAAACACCATAGCGGGAATCCACCTGTGTCCTTTGCGAAGACTAAGGAACATGGTTATGGCAGGTGCTGGAGAGAATGTGGGACAGCTGAAATTCCCCTACACACCCAGGAGGAGAGAGAAATAAAGCAAACTCCACTAGACAGTTTTGTGGATGTCACATCATTTGGAATATACTTGTATGTGATTTTTCAGTGTATCATATAAATGTCAATATACTTTTATTTCACACATTAAAAAGAAAAACTGAGGAGGGAGTAGTGAGGATTCTTGAGGTAATGTTCCTTTCCTTTCTTTTTGAGGCTTATTATTTTCATTGAAAGGCAAATGTAAAGAGAGGAGGAGAGACAGAGGAAGATCTTCTGGTCGCTGATTCACTCCCCAAGTGGCCCCAATGGCTGGAGTTGTACTGATCCGAATCCAGGAGCCAAGAGCTTCTTCTGGGTTTTCCAGGTGGGTGTAGGGTCCCAAGGCTTTGGGCCATCCTTGATTACTGTCCCAGGCTACAAGCAGAGAGCTGGATGGGAAGCAGGACCACTGGGATTAGAGCGGGCACCCCTATGAGATCCCGGTGTGTGCAAGGAGAGGACGTTAGCCACTAGGCTACCATGCTAGGCCCTAATGTTCCTTTCTTAATATGAGTGTGGGTTATGAGTGTGATCAGATGACAAAAAAAATCACTCATCTATACACTTAGGTTTATTTCTCAGTATGCATACTATATTTCAGTAAAACGTTAAAAATGTGAAAATGAATGTTAACTGAAGAGATGGAAAAGGTGACTACATGACTACACAATGTGCACTTGAGTCAGAACTATGTATGGTGCTCCATACATGGGCACCGTTCCTGTGTGTCTGTGGTAGAGGTTACACAACTCTAAGCAAGTATGTGTGAGTTAAAAAGAAAAAACAAAATGACAGATCATTCCCGGGAACAGTTTGTCTGTTGGATCTTAAACTCGTCAATATTCATTTTCAACACATGATCCAGCTCCAGTATTTAGCCAATACAATGGAGTTCACCCATGAGAGGCTCTAGCTCTCCCACTGCCTCTGCTTAGGTCTCGGCCCCTGTGTAGCACGGCCCTAGGTGGATCACAGGTAAATGCTTGAGTGACTGCAGCTCCCATCTCAGCGATCGTCATGGTCTTTTCCCAGAAACAGACAGGCAATCACAGGATAGCAATGGACTCTCGAACTGCAAGAATGACCCACGCCATCTCTGAGGCTGAAACAGTTAGCAGAAATGCAAACCAATCAGAACCCGAGATGGACATGGTCAAATAGATGAGAACTGGCACATAGGTTGTGGTTAGTAACTCCCGTGTCTCTCCTCTCGTTCATGGTCTCTGTCAGGCCCAAAAGCAAGTTTGGTTTTAGGGTTCAAGCTCTGAAGACAGAGGTACTTGAGTTCATATTAGCTCCAATGCTCAGGACCCACATGTCCTCTGCAAGTAATTCATTTCTCAAGTTCCTCGTCTTCTCCAGGAAGTTGTGGTTTCCATGGAGAGCTCTTCTGAAGATTACAGGGACATAGGTACGCAAAGCACTTCATGCAGCTCTCTGCCCATAGGAAATATGTCATTCAGAGTAAGTATTGTTGCTATCCATTCTAATCTCCCCGACTCACTGCCCTTTCCCCTGCTTCGCCGTCACCAACTCCGTTGAATTATGCAGCCATCTTTCCATGGACTGGCCTTAGCATAGGTTTTTCTCACCAGTGCTCCTGTTCACACTGCTAGACAATCTTTTTGCTGAAAATCTGATTCACAGTTTCGACAGACTTGCTGAAAATGAGGGTTGTGCCATGACCAACACTGTATTTTGTTCTCCATGCGTAGCGCAATGTCGAATGCATAGTGAGTGACTATGATTTGGAGTTGAGTACATGCACGAACAAAGAGGGGAGATGAGAGAGGCTGTGACAGACGGCAATGAGAGTTGCATGCATTCCAGGTACAGTAATGCAATCAGACTGAGCACCTGTAATCTTTCTGAATTTTCCTGATTTGTTTCACATTTTTAAAAATGTATCTTTATTTTGCATTCAGGAGACCCTCCTATCTGTGGAAACAGGTTTATTAAAGCACTAATCTAATTGGGAAAGCACTGACATCAAATATTTAACGGATGGAAAAGGAGGCAGGCAGGGTGTAGGGATCAGGGCATGGTGAGTTGAAACAGGCTGGTGAATTACAGAAGGGAAAAAGGACACAGCAAACCAAGCAGCCAGGCAGTCCAGCCATTCTCAGAAAGCTGCAAGGAGTCTGCTGGAGGCAGGTATTGTATAGCAAATGCAGGGGAATAGTGACTGATCTGAACTCTGAATACCCCTGTGCTACATTCACTGCGAAAGTCCCTTACTCTGCATCCACCATCCAAGCCTCTTTGCACCTTCAGCGCAGCTTTCACAGTAAGTGACTGCAAAGCACACATTTATGAGGCATTCGGCTCCACTGTGTTCTCCCATTTGTAAATCAGCGAATCTTCACAGCGTTCTGAGATGTGCTTATCACTGTTACCATTTTGCAGAGGTCAAAATGAGAGCGAAAGCATCTGAGTGAGTACTACCATGTCACGCAGCAACTGGAAGTGAAGATCGACTCTGAGTCCGGGGTTTTCTGCCCTTTTCACTGTACTTTGTCTATTGCTCGGGACACTCCATACCTGAACATTGAAATGAAGGCAAATGGGAGAATTGACATAAAAGGGCTGTATGGCAGAATTATTTTCCTTTGAAGAAAGAAAATGTCATTTAGGAAGTGTTCAATAATGATGCTAAGAGGAAAAGTGGGATTTCATCTCCACAGGAGGGGCTGTACGTTTTTAACTAAGTGTGAAGCCAATGAAATTAGAAGAGCATTTCAATGCTTATGCCACCAGGCGAAGCCAATCAACCACTGCATATTTTCACGATTTTCTTGTCAACAGCCACATGAGCCTGGATGTACTGAGCATCAGACCCTGCCCTACAGGGGATGGAGACATATCCTTGGGTTACAGGTGATGAAATTCAGTTCCAAGAACTTTCAGAATTTCTTCTAAGATCATGACCCTAAATGATGAGATCAAGATTCAAACCTAGGTAATGCTGAACCCAAATCCCAGTCACTTTCCTTATCCACTCAGCTGTTGTTCAGGGACACCTGTGACTCACAAAATCCCTTGTGAAACCCGTGCTCATGCCTGCCTCAGCAGGAGTGCAGCAGGTGCAATTTTCAGGTGAGTTTGGTCTGTGGAATGTAACAAATTCCAAATATGCTCTAATTTTAACAACCCTTTCACCCCGTAAGAAAAGTGCACTGAGATCCAAAATCCTCTCAATTTCCTAGTTTACATTTAAAAATTCCCAGCTCTCTTCTAACTACCAGGTCTCCTGAGTGCACAGTCATACCTACTAGGAAAGAGGGACGACATGCCCCCTAAGTGTTTCCAGTTTAATAGTAAATAAGTGAGTTCTGGCAGTTCTCTTAGAGCTGGCTGGGGAGCTCGTTCCCAGCTGCTGGGCGCATGAACAGCTGAGTAAATACACTGCTAGGAGCTCCATCCTATAGAATCTCCATTCTGTGTGCACAGCATTAAGGCTATCTGGACTCCTACTGTTTCCTACCTCCATTAGCAGGTGGAAAGTTGTCAAAGTCCTCTCAGTTAGATCCCAACTAAGTTGTCTCTATAGTGGACTGTTGTATTTGTTGACCTGTATTAGAGCCAGGGTCCTATTGATCTAAATAAAAGTAAATTAAAATATTTAAGTTGCAGCCACAGCCTATCTAAATGCCATCAACTCAAGGCAGAGCTAGCCAATGGTCTCGAACACGTATCCAATCCAATCCAATTGTGCTTATCCAATCCAGCACAACACATGCATCTGTCACGTGCAGGTGAGGTGAAAGAAGCAATAAATATTCTTCGTCCATTTGCGTGTGTTTTCTGATTGAATAGCTGTGTGATGTGCCCAGGGTTATTAACCTCAATATACAGCACTGTATAGTGTGGTGAAAAGAATCATCTTGATTCTGGATGACACGTAGAATAGCATACTTATATTTCCACCAAATAAGTGGTATCTCTAGCAATACTTAGCAATAGATCATCAAACAAGGAATCTGTGAGCACAGCATTAAAGGTGAATTTCAATGCATGTATGCCTGCACTGTAGAACTGTTAGTGCTGGGATATCATTCAACATTGAGAAAGCAGCACATTATGAGAAATGGGGAAATAAAACAGCACAACATCTTCCGTAAATGAGGTTTGGGTTGGAAATGGGTGAAGATGTGGCTTCTCGTTCCAGAAACACAACCACAAGATCCTCAGGTCACGGCTGAGCTCGCCTCCTAGGCTCAGATTCTAGTGCAGAATGCCAGACCGTCCTGCTGCCGAGGTGACTACAAGCCCTTTGACGCCACTCGATTCTTCCTTGAACCCTTTGAGCAGCTCCTGTAGTTTTTACCTAGTGTTAGTGACACTGCTGATTCCCCTCTGTGGTTCTCTAGGGCAGATTTGTCCATCCCAGTTCCTATTCCAGCCTCATCTGGTAACTAGTCTGGAAGCCTTTGGTGTGTGGGGAGCATTCTACATTCACAGAGCGTCAGCGTGGGCCAGAATCTCGGTAAGACACTACAAATGAAGTAAGGAAATAGAAATAGCACAGTAGTTTCCTTAAAGAGGCATCCATCTCTGCACTGCGCTGTCGGTGAGGTAACATACAGGTAAGTTCCAGGAGCTGAATGAGCAAAGGAAGTCCTCCAGCAGTCAGATGTTCTCAAACTCAATAGCATCTGCCCAGCAAAGGAAACAATCAATCCAGCAAAAACACATTCAGAACAATGGGAGAAAACATCCCAAGGTGCTTGTCTTGGAAAAGATTAATACACAGAATACGTCAGAAAGTCTCAAAACTCAGCAATTACAATCAATTGATTTAGGTAAGAATGGGTAAGCACCTGAGTAAATTGTTACCAATAGGATAAATACAAATGGCTAAAAATTATAAGAACACTCAACATCATTAGGCATCAGGGAAATGCAAAGACAAATCACAATGAGTTGTCACCTCACCATTACTAGGACAGTTACTATCACAAAGACAGTGAAAACCCTGGAGTGGCTCTGGAAAAGGGGGAAGACTTAAACATTGTTGGAGGGAAGGTAAATTAATTCAGCCACTGTAGAAAACACAATAGAGAATTCCTGAAAAATCCAGCAACAGGATTGTTGTGGTGGCATAACAGGCGATTCCTCTTCCTGTGGTTCCAGGATGCCACATTGGCGATGTTTGAGTCCTGGCTGCTCCACTTCTGATCTAAATCCCTGTTCATGGCCTGGGAAATTAGTGAAGGATGGTCAAAATTCTGGGATCCCTGCACCCATGTGGGAGACCTGGAGGAAGCTGCTGCCTCCTGGCTTCAGGTTCTCTGGCCATATTGGCCATTTGGGGAGTTAACCAGCAGATGAAAAGCACCTCTCTCCCTCTTTCTCTGTGTGTATGTGTGTGTGTCTCTCTCTCTGTGTCAGCAATTCTGATTTTCAAGTGAAACAAATCTTCAAATAACTTAGAAATAGAATTGTCATGTATTCCAGCAATCCCACTACTAGGTGAACATCCAAAAGAACCAAGTGCTTGTGACGAGGGGGTCCCTGTTCCACCAACCAAGAATCCTTTATCAAATGAGTTGATAAAGAACATAATGATATAGATACAACAGAAATTATTCAACCATAAAACAGTGAGATTCTGCAATCTTCAGCAAAATGGATGGTACCAGAAGACATGATACTAAGTGAGATAAATAAGACATAGAACAAACATCACATATTCTTCCTCATATGAGGTAGCTAAAAAAAATCAATAAGAACACAAAACATGGATTTCTAGAATCTGGAATGAATAGAAGAGATAGAAGTTTGAACTTCAAAATGGGGGAAGCTGTATATAGTTTATAGATTGGGACAAATATACTAGTACAAGGTTTCAATAATAGGAATAGCTAGGTGCAGAGTGCAAGTCATCTATTTGCGCAACACCAACGTTTCTGTTTTATAAATTTCAAGCTATTTGGAAATTTTAAAATTTTCAAAAATATCTGAAATTTGCAAGCACTTGAAATTCCCGAAGTGTTTTTATGTTTGCTTTTGTGAGGCACTCAATTACAGTTGTCAAAACTCCGCTAGGAAATTAAGGGTCAGAGTTTGAACTTGAAGTTGGGAATGTTCATTTAGTTTTAGGATTTATTTATTTTTATCGTAAAGCAGAGTTTCAGAGAGGAGAGAGAGAGAGAGGGGAGAGAGAGAGAGAGAGAGAGAGAGAGAGAAACTCCTTTCACTGGTTCACTCTGCAAATGGCTGCAGCGGCCAGGGCTGAGACGATTTGAAGCTAGAAGCCTGGGACTTCTTCCAGCTTTCCCCACTTGGACACAGATTCCCAAAGTTTTGGGCCATCCTCCATGGTATCTCAGTCCATGAGCAGAGACCTGGATGGAAACTGAAACAGCCAGGACATGAACTGGTGTTCATATGGGATACTGGTGCTTGCAAGCACAGGATTAGCCAATTAAGCCACCACGCCAGCCCATTAATTTAGTTTTTTCTTTTTTTTTTTTTTAAAGATTTATTTTTTATTACAAAGTCAGATATACAGAGAGGAGGAGAGACAGAGAGGAAGATCCTCCGTCCGATGACTCACTCCCCAAGTGAGCCGCAACAGGCCGGTGCGTGCCGATCCGAAGCCAGGAACCAGGAACCTCCTCCGGGTCTCCCACGCGGGTGCAGGGTCCCAATGCATTGGGCCATCCTCGACTGCTTTCCCAGGCCACAAGCAGGGAGCTGGATGGGAAGTGGAGCAGCCGGGACTAGAACCTGCGCCCATATGGGATCCCGGCGTGTTCAAGGCGAGGACTTTAGCCACTAGGCCACCCCGCCGGGCCCCATTAATTTAGTTTTAAGTCTATGTTTCTTTCATTTTCTCCATTTGATTTCTGAGGCCCTACATTGTTCTAAAACTCTGGCTTCCTTATTGTCCAGGAAGTGTTGCAAAGCCATCCTTATCATTTGTTCTTCCCAACCACATCTGCAAGAATAATGGCTGGGACAGTTGTCACTTGTGTTTCGTTCCAAACCAACAGAGTGACAGTTCTTCCTACCAACAGTGGTTCCTCTTTCTGACTTCAGCACATACTTCCACGCCCCGACCACAGAGGCCCTGAGGATGGCTGCTCAGGGCCTGCTGAGCTTCAGTGCCTTCTGAGATGTAACAATACTCCAGAGTGTTTGGTGGTGACTTTGGTTCTATAACAAACCTTTCCATAACAGTTTCTGGAAGGATGGAGCTTTTGCTCACTACATTTTTCTTAATAGTTCCCTGTCTGTTCTGGTTTTTCTGTGGAGGCTGAGCTGTGTTATATGCTGTTGCAGATGCTGACTTGGAATTCAGTTCAGCAGCCTTGTAACTTGCAACTTCATGTAACTCTCTGGAGTTGTGATTGTTTGACAGTGGAAGCTGCTCCGCCTGCTGCTGTCAGGATTAACTTGTGTAAAACAGTGTGCATTTTTGTTGCTACTTTAGCTATGTTGAAGTAGTGTAGACATGGGCCAACATCCTTAGAACAAAATTAATCTTCAGTGTAGTTAACTCAACATAAATCTGCAGTGAGTCTCCGTATCTCTCTGTGTTAAAAGAAATGGAGCTTTACTGTGCATATGTCAGAGAGGAACAAGCATCTCTGCATTTCACCAGTTTCCAGGGGAATGCTGGGCATGTGACATGCAATTTGAATAATACGTGCTACAAAGTTTACATGATTATGACCATTATATAAGTTAGGTGACTGAAGGAAAAGACGCTAAGAATCATCATATAAAAGGTCACGTTGTGAATATCTAGTATTTCATGGATTTTCCACTTACATGGAAGCTTACACATAGGTTATTCACGTGTGTGTATGTATAGACACATACATGCATGTATTAAATATTTGGCCTGGTCAGATAAAATTCAAGTTTAGAATCAAATCCAGATGTGTGGACAGGGAGCCCAGTAAATGAGAGTATCCACGGTCAGCAGCCCCCATCTTGGGCACTGAGATGTATGTTCAATTCCACTTGTCCCATTTGGCTTATCTACAGGCCTACAGGTAATTGCAGGTACCTTAGACAAATTATTTGTGTTTCAGTTTCCACATCTGAAAGTGGTGATGACCTGCCTTTGATTATTGTAAAAAATGCAATGTCTGGCACAGAGTTTAACCCAGAGATAGAAGTCCCAGTGTTCCTTGGCCTGATGCACCCATTCTGGTGTCACACATGAACTGAGGAGTTCAAATCACAGATCCCTCTTTTGTCCATGCCTCACGCAGAAGGCTACTTGGGAGCATGAGTGGATTCTCTGTGAAATATGGCACACATTGGAGGAATAATATGTATCTGAGGTGAGTTAGCCAGTTCACTGGACGTGCAATCCAAAAGCCTGGATGTATGTTCAGGTTTCAATTGAATGACATATTGCAAAGCTGGTTTGTTTCCTTGGGCTTGCTTCCCTATGATGAGCAATCTAACACAAGCTTGTATTTCAAAAGTGGGATACAGTCCATTATCACAATACTCTGAGAACTCAATTAAGATAACATTGTGAGTGAGCAAATTTTTGTTGTCATTTAAAATAATGCACTTAAGTTAGTTCTCATGCCATCTGTTCCTTTTCATTTTTCTACCCATCTTCACTGTCCTGAAGTGTTAATGCCATGACACCAGTTTCAGCTCTGGGAAACACAAAAGGTTACGGGAAACCAGTGAACAAAATAGTTGACCACATTAATGACAGGAAACTTGTTGATTCTAAGGGTCATGCTCTCCATTTCTGGTTATTTGCTGAGTGGGGTCAACTGCTCCCTGCTTCCTGGCACAGTCACTTGTTGGTACCCACCTCCTTGCATTCTGATACCCTAGCTTTCTACAAAGTCTACTTTTCCCCAGCAGATTAGGGGGAAATCAGGTGACAAAGATAAATGTTGAAGGGATATTTGCAATCTAATGGAAACTGTGGAATTATCTCATCATGTTACAATGTCAAACCCAAGCACTACAGGGTCAGATGAATTTCACAGAAACCTAAGAAGTCATCTGCATTGGGCAAGGGGGTAGACAGGAGTTGACATCAGCCATACTTGTAATTAATCCACATACCAGCATCCTGAGTCATTTTTATTTTTAATTAACTAATTAATGAATTTCTATTTTGTTTGAAAGACTGAGAGACAGAAATAGAGGGATCTTTCATCTGCTGGTTCAGTACCCAAATAATCTTCAATAGCCACATCTGGGCCCAGATGAATTCAGAAGGCAAGAGCTCAATCTGGTTCTCCCACGTGGATGGCAACAGCCCAAGTATTTGAGCCATCACCTGCTCGCACATCCAGGAGTCAGGACTTAAATCAGACATTCCTATGTGGAATGTGGGCCTCCCAAGCTACAACTTTGCCACCATGCCAAACACCTGCCAGAAGAGTCTCAGAATCTTACTTCAAGAGACTTTAAAGCTGAGATGTTTTATGAAACTGCATTTGGTTTTGGTAATTTAATAATTTTGATGGTTACTGCTGCTGTCAGTTTTAAACGATTAATTAGAGAGTGTAAATGTAACAGTGATTACTTTTCCTTGCAAAGATACCCAAGAGTTCATGATATAGTGATCTAGCATATTTCAGGATGCAATTCAAACATTTTCACACTACCAGCAGCCCAGGTTTTGCACTGTGTGCAGATAAATAATTAAATCTAGTTTTTCCCCCAAGTTTATAAATATTTAGAAAATAAAAGCATTACCTGTGGATAAAAGAAATCCTGAAAAATACAGAGAATTTGACCATTCTTACTGAATTACAAAATAACTTAGTCCTCTTTCTTGAAGACAGCTTAAGAACAATAGTGACCCCCTCATGATTACTCAAACTACAAGCTCGTGTAAATTGTGTAGGTGAGAAGACAATTGGAACGACTTGGAAGGAGAAATTCAATCATTTGTTCCATGGTTGGTCTTAGATAATTGTAAACATGGTGTCTTACTTATTACAGAAAAGTCCTACACCAACATTGCCCCCATTTTACACATGAAGACATTGTGGCTTGCACAGTATACCTGGTGTTTTAGGGATGAGTACTCAATGTAAGAACAGGATAACAACTCAGGTTTCAAAGATCAAATCCTTCCTTTCTCTATTTATAGTATATACAGTATTGTTTGATGGGAAAAATTGTGTAAAGGAAATTTTCCTTAAGAAAATTATGAAACACATCCCTATAAAATTATGACTACTTTCAAGTCAACAGAAAATATTCTTTCCTTGTTTCGCCAATATATTTATGAATCAAGTCTTGGTAAATCCCACAAATGCCTTCCACATAGCTTCCCTTGGTTCTATCAAACATCATTTGTTTATGTGTGCCCATTAATAATATTTTATGATACTCTGTTTTTTTTTAGTTTATATCCTCATTTTTACTTACCATGCTTACACAACCCATGCAGGTTCCTGAGAACTCTAAAATATGCATCTGTCTGAATTCTTCCCAGGGCACAGATTTTTCATCTTGACACAGCCTTAAATGCGGTACATTTACTCACCTGTAAAATTCCCGTGCCCACCTGCTGCAGCTTTAGTATGAGGAAATAAGGTCAGGATGGAATTTATGCATCCTCTCTTCTACCACCCTTTACTGGCAAATTCAAGCTGAAAACCAAATCCGTTTGTCCTTGACTCAGAGTGGAACTTCCTGAAGCAGTTAAAACTGTTCAAAGTCACATTTGAGATAGTGCTTAACCCGTGACCCCAAATACATGACAAGCAGGAAACCCAGGGCGAGAGCCACAGAACGTTGTGGTGGGAAATCCAGGATGCATTCTGGCCCTACTAGTTATGTTTCTGACTTTTGTTTGTTTCTCTTACCATTTTAGGTGGGCATATTCAACTTGCTGAAATATCAGTGTGTATCTCCCACAAGCCTTACTTTGGGGAAGAACATTCGCTCATCCAGTCAAATGATATGTAGGGTCACCCTGTGAAAATGTGCTGGAAAAGTCACCAGCATTTGTTAAATACCTGTTCTCTGTTGGTAATAAGAAATCAATTTCATCAATAGACCACTAGAAAATGAATCAAGAACTTTCACAAACATAACCCTAGGTAGATGAGGCAAGCCTGGGAATAGGATGATAGCTGAACTCTGCCCAGAACAGAGCTGGGGAAGTCAGCAGCTAACACATGTGTGAGAGCCTACCTGATGCTTAGAGGTGCTTGGGAGAGAGTTGTCAAGGACACTCTCCCTCGTGGGATGAAGGAGCAGAAAAGAATGCCTTTATTCCGTGAGACTGTTTCTTCTCGGATGTAAACTTTACGCTGGTTCATTACTTTATAACAGCACCAACAAGCCATGATTTGATAACACATGAAATGGTTTGCTGTGGAAAGACTGAATGCTGTAATGCAGTGGATGCTTGCAGGTTGTTCCCCAGCGTACATTGAACATGTTGGTAGTGGAACCTCTTTTCTCTTGTGATTTACTTATTCATCACTGAATAAAATCCGGAGAGATGTGGCTGACCTAGGTTCGCAGGAGGCACATGAACTGCCATGTCCCAGCTTGATGTTTTCCTCCTGATGACTACAGTGAGTGTCCCAAAGACAAGGTTTGCGAATGATTGGGGCACCCCAGCAGAAACATCCAGGCAGCACAGGCATCAGGCTCTGCTCTGAGGCTCAGGCTACTGGGTACCTGCCTCTGCTGACCCAGTTTTTATTTTTTCACCAGCCTTGGAGTTTCTGCTTAGCCTTCCAATCAACTCCCTTTTTGCTTAACTCAGCTGAACTAGATTCCTTTTTCTATTATTATTTTCAGTTGATAGGAAGACAGAGAGAGGGAGGGAAAAAAGAGAGAGAATGGTTCACTCTAATAATGCCCTCAGCAGCAGCTATGACTGAGCCAGGTTGAAACCAGGTACTGAGAACTCAAGCTGGGTCTCCCGTCTTGCTGTCAGTTACCCAGACAACTGAGCTGTTGCCTGCTGCCATGTAGATCTGCCCTCGCAGGATTCCAGAGTCAGAATCCAGAGTCTAGTATTAAATCCAGCAGGACCTGGGCATCATAAGTAGTTGGCCCAATGCCAACTCTCAAAAAAGATTTCTGATGCTTATAACGGAAGAACCCAACTGTTATATGAAGCTTAACCCACATTTTTTATTTACTGATTTTTTTCATGCATTTACTCTTTTTTTTTAGTATTTGATAATTGTCATGTGCATTTATGGAATACAGTGAGATATTTTGATCTATAGTAAGGTTAAATCAAGCTAATGAATTACCCAGCACCTCATCAACTTAGAATTTTTGCAGTGATAATACTGGATACCTATGATTCAATTAGCAATTTTGAAGTACACAATGTGTGGTTATGAGTGGCAGTTACCATGTGGTGCGATGGATCACTAAGCCCTAACCCTTCAGTTTCACTGAAAGTTTATGTGCTTTGATAAACATCCTCCCATTTGCCACCTCCCTCCCTCCCTTACTGCCTCTGCCATCCACCGGTCTGCTCCCTGTTTCTATGTGATCAACTTTCTTAGATTCCACATGTAATTGAAATCAAATAGCGTTTTTCTCTCTGTGCATGGATGACTCCACCTAGCCTAATGTGCTCTGGTTCCATTCATGTCGTTACGATGATAAAATTTCATTCTTTTGAAAAGTCTGAATAGAATCCCCTTGTGTGTGCATACCATGTTTCCTTTTATCCATTCACTTGCCGGTGGACACGAGAGTTGTTTTCATATCTCATCAAGTGAGAACAGTGCTCAGATAAGCATTATTCATTATTGCAACACTCATTTATTTATCTGGATTTCTGTGCAGCCCCTAGAAATTAAATTGAATGTGATAACCACTTCCAAGATTCTAGTCCAATACTTACCTGGCAGGGGAGATACCACGACCAGCCAAGATTCTAGTCCACTGGAGATGTACCCATGTTCTATTGTTTCCTTTGCCTGGAGTACGGCGCCCACACTACCTCTGCACCGCCCTTTCCTCTCACTTGTTCCCACTCTTGCTGCCTGCAGGATGGATTAAATGATTTTCTCTGGACTTGACACCTCCCCTGTAGTTAATGCTCTGGCTGGCTTCTTCACTAGACAGTAAGTAACTTGTGGGCAAACATTAGTATTTTGTCTCTGCATCCCCAGCGCCCAGATGATCTCATCAAGAACTGGAATGAGCTGAGAATTGGAATGGATTTCTATACAAGGTACTTAATGGATGACCCTCCAATAAAGGATCTAGTAAAATTTCAAAGGAAAATAGATTCCTGAGTGATATTTTAAAGGTTAATTGGAAGTTTTCAGCAAATAAAGGAATAAAAGTCACACTTGAACAACAGATTTCTTCTCCCAGTTTTGGAGGCTGGAAGTTCAAGAATGAAGTGTCAGCAGGCTTAGCTTCTTCTAGGCATTTGACCATGGCTTGCTGACGGCTACATTCCCACCGTGCCTGTACCCAACTTCCTCTTCTCACACAGAACCCAGGCTGTGCTGCACATCTCCACTCATGTTACTGACAAACTCCTGGCAATTTCCTTAAAGGTATTATTTCCAAATATGATCACATACTAAGATTCTGGCGATTAGAAGATCAATGTAAGAATCTTAAGACACAGTGGAGACCAGGGCTAAATAGCTGGGAGGAAAGACTGAAACTGGAATTCACGAGTTCAAGTCCACGATTTCTCATCAAGCAGCTGTGCAGCTTTGAGGTTACTTAAGCTCTCTGTTCCTGAGATTTTCTACCTGCAAAGTATCACAATGATTCCTCTAGGACTGTTATCAGTAAAGGCAGCATCTGGCACATCAGTAAGTTAGAAATGCTTAACAGGGGGTGAGGTATTAGGGGCTCATGCTAGTGGCAGGTAGAGACAGGTTGAAAGTAGGAAGGCTGGAGACCTTTGAGATATGTAGAACACACAGAGTTTTATAACCTAAAAGAGAGGATGGAGTCAAACATGAGTAAAGATGCTGCTGTCCAGTAGGATGGGGAAACCACAGGAGAGGCATGTGTGAGGTGGGGACTGAGGACCTCTGCTGGAACCCTTCTGAGTTTGAGATGCTTGGCATTCACTCTAGAGCTTCACTGAGCAGATAATGCCCCTGTAGATCTGAAGCTTGGCACAGAATTTAGGCCTTGAAGTAACATAGGTGAGAGTTATACCAAAACATAGCAACTAAACTCAAGCTGTGGAGAAAACTGTTGCCAGAAAAACCAACCTTCTATCTATCTCTGAGGTTAAAATCATGATTTGGGAACACAAACGCTACAGAATACAAGGATACTTTGAAATCCTCGTATTATTGTTGTTAATGGATAAAATGGAATTCAAACATATTTTGTGCACATTTTAAAAAATGTATGCACACGGGCTCAGCAGCGTAGCCTAGCGGCTGAAGCCCTGCCTTGAAAGCCCCAGGATCCGATATGGGCGCCGGTTCTAGTCCCGGCAGCTCCACTTCCCATCCAGCTCCCTGCTTGTGGCCTGGGAAAGCAGTCAAGGACGGCCCAATGCATTGGGACCCTGCACCCGCATGGGAGACCTGGAAGAGGTGCCTGGTTCCCGGCTTCGGATCGGTGTGCACCGGCCGTCGCAGCTCACTTGGGGAGTGAATCATTGGACAGAAGATCTTCCTCTCTGTCTCTCCTCCTCTCTGTACATCTGACTTTGTAATAAAACTAACTAAATCTTTAAAAAACATATACACAAGTTTTTCATGATATGCATGTTTCTTAAACATTTTGAAGGCTCCTCCTTTTATTAAATTTTACTTTTAATGCTGTTTACACAGTTGAGAGGGCTACAAACCCCTGTGAGCCTGTGATTGGGGTGGGGAGGGTCAGGAATGGAGGAAGGTGGGTGGAACACACACTTCAGTCATTTTTCTCTCTTCTGTGTCTTCAGGGGAGGAAGGGAAGAGGGCCACTCCTTGCTGACAAATTACATCACTGCCCTTGAAGACTCCTTTCCATACACGGATTTCAGCGCTGTTTTCCATTAACTTTCTGAAGCTGTTACATTATAAAGCCAGTCCAAAAATTCATCCAAAATGTTGTTCTGTTGCTTAAAAACAATGCCAAATTTTAATGCTTACTGCCTCACCAGGCTTCAGTTTCCAGGGATGATTGTCTCGAAGACAGGATGGTATAGAGAACTCTAGAGATTGAAAGTATCACTGATATTCAGTTCACAGTTGTCTCTAAGCCTAAGATAAAGAAGTTAACCAAACGTAATGTTCCGCAAAAGCCACCATCACCACCTAGAGATCAATGTAAACCATGCATAAGTAATCAGCTTGTTCTGAGCCAGTGTCATGTTCTGCGAAATCACAGGAAAATCACAGTGCACATGCCCATCCTCTCAGAATGACGGTGTGTAGCCTAAGAGTGATATGTGATTCCTAAAAGTTGCTGTCTATAGAGCACTCCTGTGGTATTATTGCTATTATGAAGATGAAGCATTGTCACAGTCTATGGTCAGTTACATTCCCACACAAGACAATCCAGGGAATACCAACTTGGCCAACAGTATATGACTTTGCTACTATCAGGTATGCCATTTTTAACTGGTCAAAGTACTCATCTGATGTTTGCAAAATGATTATTTGCACAGAGAGCTATTTCAACATGCACCATGTGAGAAGTCACTTGAGAAACATATCCTCCACGCCAAGAATCCTGTGATGAAGGATAGCATTGACTGCTGTGTTATTTGGTCATGGGACATAGCAACTGGGCAGGAAGTTGAGCTTGATCTTACAGACGGCTGATTCAGTCTCCACACCATCTGCTGATGAGTTCCAAGGCCCTGCCTCATTAGTCAAGCAGGAAAGAGTCAAGATGAGAAATGGCCTGAGTTCCTGAAGCCTGTCAGCCTTCAATCCTGGGCCTTGGTCTTCCCCACCCAAGAGACACCACAAATGCATTCCCTGGTCAAACACTAACAAGCAGATTTCACTCTGGGCTTCACACTCATCATCTGGAACATGAGGTGTATTCTTTCTTAGAAGAAGAAATTTCTCCTTAATGGGCACATATCTGTCACAGACAA
Source organism: Ochotona princeps (assembly GCF_030435755.1). NCBI lineage: Eukaryota > Metazoa > Chordata > Mammalia > Lagomorpha > Ochotonidae > Ochotona > Ochotona princeps. Next base: position 75,574,437 of record NC_080839.1, read on the forward strand.
CAATTTACAGATATTACCAAAGCATGGCATCAAACAGACAAGGAAAGAGGCAAAGAGGTTTCATAGGCAAAGAGGCCAACACTTGATTTAAGCCATTTCAACTCTTGCCTCCCTTTCTTCTCCATCTCTGCTACATTTCTACTGCCCTCTGTGAGTGGCCACCATCATCACTAATTTCAGAGGAAGAACTTCACATGTTTGTTTTTTGCTGGTCTCCACACATTATGTGACTAATTCTGCCTTGGTTCTCCGGCAACAGAGCTTCACCATGGTAGGCATTTAACAGAACAGGCAGAGTGCCTTCTGCCGTGCACAGTTCTCAACTCAGGCAGTCACTGTGCTGTGGGTTAGATGAAAGACAGATTGTGAGTTAGTCAAAGGAAGGCAAGTGCTTCTATGGCGTGATATGAGATCAATAGGCATGAGAAAGGAAAAAAAAAACCACATGGCCTGCAGAAAACCAGGATCTGGCTCCTTGCACTCATGTAGTCTAACACGCTGGGGCAGGAATTTCTTTATGATTGATTCAGGAAGTCAGGAGCTGTGTACGTGTTCTGTGTGGATTATATGCATTGAGAGACTTCTTAAAAACCTTTGATCTCTCTGAACTCAGGTTTGGGGTAACTGGTAGGAAGACCAGGCAAAGGCCTGTGCTGAGGATCATGGTAAATTCCCAGGTCCTAAATTCCTACAGAGCTCTTCCTGCATAAATGCCTGCTGTAGAGTTCAGGGATTTCAGGCATATCCCACATCTTCCTCCTGATCCCTACGCAGCTCTTAGGCACAAGAAGAGCCCATCAATGGCACTGCTGAGAATTTCCAGGTATTCCAGTTCTCCACAAAGCTCCGTTCTCCTCGCCTCAACCTGAACAAGGAGAACCTAGAGCAGCCACTCACAACGTATCACCAAGAGAACATGATGAGTCCACAGAAGCTGACAGTGGACACTCAGAATGGTCTTGGGGGAGAGATCCAGGCTTTGCTGTGATCAGGAAACCATGTCTCCTCTCTGTTCCTTTGAGCCGCATCTAATAATGAAAGAGTTAGAAGAGGAAATGCAGCTAAATGGATGGAACTTGAGGTAGAAAGTAGTTCTAGGTTCTAATCCAGGGCAATATCACATCTACAACCATGTGATCACGCACATGTCGCTTCTCACAGCTGTACTTTCTTAAGTAACATCTTTAGATGGGGTTCATAGCACCTCTTTCACAAGGTTGCAGTGTGGGGTTCATGAAACCCTGAGAGAATATTAATGGCCAGGTCTTGCAAATGTACACAATTAATATGAAAAAAGCCTACTGCAATTATTCATAGAGGCTTAGAGGTTTACAAAAAATTTGTACTTATATAAATCAAGCGGGGCATTGTCCATATGCTTGGGAAAAACTAACCAGCAAGAGCATGGAGACAGGTATCTTGTAAGCATGCCTGGACACAGTGCCCATTGGTAGACACAGAGGCCTCCACAGTTCATGGGAACATTGTAATAAAAATGGGAAAAGAAGGCCCCAGTCTCCCCAGTCCGGATTCTGTCCTCAGATGCTCACCCTTCAGCCAGCCAAGTGTGAGTGGGCCTGGATCACAGTGTTCAGTACCTCACAGGTCCAATCTGTGCTCTGTCTAGACAGACAGCTGGAGACTGGCAGCACAGGATGCCAAACACTCCAGGGAAGAGGAGGTGCCACAGCAAAAAATGTTCTCTTCTTGCCTCCGCTCACTGCTGCCTTCCAAGCGACAATTCAGAGTAGCAGAGTACTGAGGCTACCCTCAGATCCTGCAGCCAAGTTCATAGCAAGGAAACAGTCCAGCTGCTTGTGACTCACAGGTCCTATCAACCAGTGAAAGCTATGTCAGGCCAGATGGCCGTGATGGCATAGAACCCTGCAGCTCCCAGAACAGACTCCTGTCCTCAGTTAATTTTCCTGTATCTAAGAGTTCATCCCTGTAATGAGCATCGGGAATCCCTGTAGACCAGCTCAGGTTAAATTTCAGTTTGTTTACAGCTTCAGTTGGTGCACAGGAGGTCCTCCATTGTTTGGTCTATCCTTGTCTATTTCCATTCTGTTTCTCCTGCACTTCAGCAATGCCGAATTTCACATAGACTCACCATGTTCCTCCTTCTTCATGAAGTCTTTAGCTGTCACACTAATTCCATTTACCTCCCAAGCTGAGCTAGGGAATACTGATCCACTCTGGTTCAGACAACCTGACTGTACTAGTCATAAGTCACAGTAGCTTTAAAGACGGAATGTGAGTTTTCTTCCTTGTATTCACATTACTGGGTGCATTGTTGGAACTTAATTTATATTTGCAGGAATAAAACAAACCTTAAACAACTCGAGTTCTATCTACCCTGGTTCACTCTAAACCCCTACCCCTACCCACCATTTACCAAATCACTTTCACAATTACAACATTTTATTAGTTTCATACAATCCTTTGAATAAAGTGCCAATTGCCAACTTCTCGCCATGCTAAAGCCTTTCTGAATCTGACTTCTGCCTCTTTTACTCTTCAAATCTTGGCTATACCCTTTTCCCTGTGATAGACTTCCACCAAAAACAAAAAACAAAACCCCCAAAACTTCGTGGCTTAATGCTTCATTGGTCAGTACTGTTGAGATGATTGCTGTCTGAAGCTACTGATTCTGAAGTCACCAATGCAGTGTCATTTGTATGTCAGGTAAGCAGCTCTGTTGGTCTCACCAGGATTTATCTACATGTTCAGGGGATGCCTTGCTCTGGGCTGGAATAAAATGGATTCAGAGAAACAAAAAAGCTCTCTTTTATGTTTGTGTTACTGTCTTGCACATTAGCCCATTCCTGTTTATACGGTTATTCAGGGAGAGACAGGAGGGAAAGCGGAAGGAAGGAAGAGAAAGCAGCAGGTTACGCTATCTCTTGGGTCTCAGGCTCACTTTTGGCAACAGAAATCTTCCACCTAATGCTGCTTGACAAAGTAAGACACAGGTCAGTCCAGACTCAAAGAGTAAAGAATGATACTCCACATTTTGATGTTCAGAGACACAAGGTTATATCTCAAAGGTGTGGGCTCGAGAAAGGGTGAAATCATATCCATTTTGCATCCATGCTTACAGAGACTCTGATTTGTTAACTGGGGGTAAGGATACATCATTTTATTTTCGTCGTGTATTCCAGATAATTCTACAAAGTCTCTTAGAGATCATCCTTTGTAAGAACTTTTAATCTTCAAGCTGTACCATCTTCCTTCTGGCCTCTAAACATGTTCTGCCCTTTCCAAGGGCATAATCTTAACAGGTATGTTTCCTGCTGCTCATACTGTTGCCCCAGTACATAGTGACAAACCTCTCCTTATGCTTCTGGCCTCAACCTTGCCTGACTTTCAGGTTAGATTTGCTTCACCTAGTCCCCACTTTTCATTTCTATTACACTTTGTGGAGGCTAAGATGTCTTCTGTGACAAGTGGCTGGTACTATGAGGGCATGGAACATATCTAACATGTTTATCCTAAACACAGAGAATCCGGTCGGTTCAAGAATCTAAGCAAAGGTCAACCAATATTCTCACAGGGCATAGTTATTGTCCCACTCATTGTCAACTCTTGTACTTCAGAAGATGTGTCAGGAGTTGCTGCTTCAAACCAACAACACGTCATTGATGTGTTCCAGACCAGGAGAGAACAACATCAAAACAACCATGGCATTGATAAAATGGATTTCTGTATGACTGATAGAGCTCCTGAAAGAGTCTGAAATCCCTGGGGAGGAGGCAGGAGGAGGAAGATGCCACAAAAAAGGACTCATAGAGCATAACAGAGTGTTTCCTAAAGAGGGTTCACAACAAGAAAATTCAACTGGCAAGCAGAATTGTTTTCACAAGCTGAGCATCAGGGGATGGAAGGGGCATAAATGGGAGAACAGAGACCTAGTAAGACTCAATAACTATGTGTTGACTGAATGAGTGATGGATGACATTGGAATTTGGAAAAGGATATAATCAGTGACTTACGAAAAACAATCAGGTGAAAATCAAGAATGTTGGAGTCCCCTTTCCTGATGACATATGAGTGACCAAAAGAGAGGCCACTTGAAAGCTTCTGTGACAATGCAGAGGTGAAGAAATGTCAACTTTCAGAGCTTCCCAGCCCTTAAGTTCCTCCTTTCTTGTCTCTTGGGACTTCCCTAAGATAGAAGGAGCATGGGGCAGACCTACATTCAACATTTCTTCAAGGGGAGCAGACCCTTTCCCAGCTCCAAGGGTTTCCCCAGATGATCACTGCTCAGTACAGTCTCCTGAAAGTGGTTAGGATGCGGGCCGTCTGCTCCCACTGTGTGGTGAGGTAGCAGTAGAATTCTAACAGCAATGGCTCTTTTCACAGGGGACATGTTAGCCTCCTTCATTCCCAGTTCCAGGAGACTGCGCTAAGACCTGGTTTCCCTTAGCAACAATAAAGAAGGAACAAAGCCCTCCATGCTTGGAGCAAGAATCTGCCAACATCTGCAGCCAACTCTTACTCATCTGATCCTGAGACGTGAAAATTCAGAGCACATTTGATTTTTACTAGTCAATTTGGAGGAAAGCTTATTTTTTTCTATCACATTCATTCAGAATGAATATTGTTCACATATTTCTCCTCTCAAAGCTCTCTTTCATCTCTTAAAATAGCCATATCAGTGATGAATTCATCCTGTGTATTTTCTTCCACAGGCTGTGTCTCTTTGGGGTGCATTACCTGCCTGGAGGCCTGAACCATATGAGGTGCAAGAGCCACAGCTCCAGGCCACATCTCCAGCAGGCTGCTCCCGTCTCATCCCCTACAAGCTGTCCCCCTTGCATTAGCTCCGACCTGACAGGCTCCATCACCTTGCGGAAGACTCGGTTTTCAGAGACTGCAGAGTTGTAGCTGGACACTAAGTGCTAACTGGTCTCCCTGATGATTCAAATCACTGCAGATGAGAACAACTCTCTCTTAGGTCACAGTCAGAAAACTTCGTTTCTTGGATTCAAAAGCAGGAAACATTCATTTGTCAGGACTTCCTGTCCTCCCTTGAAAGGCATGATTTTAACGGCTGGTGCTTGAGTTTTTACACAGGATGTGCAGAACTGCTATGAAATGTAACTAGATGCACAGAACTGGCAGACAGCATGTCACAACAAAATTTCTTACCAGGAAATTGAATAAAATGATAATTCCACCTAATTTTCACCATGGAGTGTAAGTCCTTTCCATTAAGGATAAGTGACAAGTAGTAGCCTAGGGTACTGGGAAAGCATTCCACCAGAAAGAAGCCCTTTGCTGACATCTGGGCTCCTTGTGCTTCTGCATTGCATCCTTGGGCAAAGCTTTCAACTTCCTGAGTCCCCCTTTTCTCCGCTTGGGAAATGAGAAAACTAGTATTTATTGCCTTGAGTTACTGTCAGGATGAAATGACGTCATGCCTAGGAAGTCCTTGGCCTTGAACTCGCTCAATAACCCCTAACTAAACATGCCTTGAAGTCAAGGTGGGGAATAATGAGAGATGACCAAGGCTCCAAAGCATGTCTGTAATGCAAGTGCTGAAGGAAGGAGATGAACAGGCTTACAGCCAAGCTTGCCGCCTGTTCTGGAAATGGGGACTCAGTTCACTACAGTGCGAGGGCTTAACAGTTCAATCTACAGCACAATGTCCTTGATACCAAATTCAGATATCAGAAGTCATGTCAGATGGCATGGCATATGGAGATGGCATCAGGTCAGAATACACGAGGCTCTGCTTTGGTTCTCAATTGCAGCTCTGCCTTCACCTTGCCACGTGCTTCAGGGTCTCACTGGCCTACTTTATATATTGAAGGGTTTAAGTGAGTGTCTTGGTGGCATGTGAAGTCCCCACTTGAGATGCCTCCATCTCGTAGGGTGCCTGGTTTCCTGCCTGCCTCCACTTCCAAGCCAGCTTTCTGCCCCTGCACATCCTGGGAAGCAGAGAACAATGGTTCAAGTCCTCGAGTCCCTGCCAGCTATGGATGTTCTCACCCTCAGCCTGGCCCAGCCTTGGCTGCAGTGTACATTTGGGGAGTGAATGAACAGAGGGAAGCTCTGTCTTGATCTCTCACCCTCTTCCTGCATGACGTCACCATTCAAATAAATGAGTCAGGTTTTAAAAACTAAATATTCTTAAAGACCACCCAAGTGTGATTTTCTGTGGTTCTTTATGGACCATTCTACTGAGCAGAAAGGGAAGATCTTGCAAGCTGGAATCCCTGCAGGAAAATGCCCAAAGGAACTTGATGTCACAGAGGAGGAGACAGGCAAGAAGGACTGCACTTGTCAGGCAAGGACCCAGTGTCCTTAGCAAGAGAGTCAGGGTGGCCCTTGGCTTAGCAGACTTAAGAATGATTTTCTAGGGGTCCGGTGCAATAGCGTAGTGGTTAAAGTACTCTCCTTACATGTCCGAGATCCCATAAGGGCGCCGGTTCTAATCCTGGCAGCCCTGCCTCCCATCCAGCTCCCTGCTTGTAGCCACATGGGAGACCTGGAAGAAGCGCCTGGCTCCTGGCTTCAGATTGGCTCAGCTCCAACCGTTGTGGTCACTTGGGGAGTGAACCGTCATCTGTCTCTCCTCCTCTCTGTATATCTGACTTTCCAATAAAAATGAATAATCTTTTTAAAAAAAGAATGACTTTCTATGTTTCCCTCCAGGCAGAACCAATGTGAGATGCCACATGCAGTTGTTAACAATGGCAGACCCTTTGAACACCTGATGTTGAGGTTTCTAGGAGTAAAGGATTTTCTGGGACACATGCAAGTCCCAGAGACTTGGAGGTCAAAGAGTTCTGAAGTGTTGAATTAATTGACAAAGAGCCTTTCTGAAGAGCTAAGGAGTCAATCAAAGCAGCAGTTGAATTTTCTTGCAAATACAAGTGCCTATTCCAGACACCTGGCAACTGCAGTCCTGTGAGATGAGTCGCTGAAACTCACCACCAGTTGCCTGATGAGTTCAGGCACTTGTTCACCTCTTCAATGTCTTCACTCCGCGGTCAAAACAGCACTCTCACCAGGTTCAGCTGCAGCCCTTAGTGCGAATCCTCCCTGGACCTTACATAGCATCATTTCATCAAGACAAGGACACACGCATGTCACCGCATTTTCTGTGCTAAGCCTATGGGACAGCCTTGTATAGGACACATTTCAGGTTGTCTGTTTTAAGTGTATTGTATCTTCTGTTCTCCAGGCAGACATGCCCCTCGGGGGAAGCAGGTTAGGTCTCCCCAGAGGTTGACAGCGTTTGTATGATAATCCTTCTGTGCTGTCTCCTGCAGGTGATGATGGACAGGTGAGTCATTCTAGAAGGACTTTCTTCATTGACTGAGACAGATAACTAGCTCCTACACATAGGAGATACTTACACAGTCTTGTGTAGATGCCATTCTTGGAATGTCACAGTCCTTTATGACAAAGGAGGTCATTAACCTGAAATGACAGAGAATAAATATGGAAAGAACTTGAGTCCCCACTGATGTCACTCTAATCTCAGGGTTCAGAGGAACATTTCCAAAATCTTTTTAGTCTTAATGCCATTAGATAAGCATTTCCAGATTCTGGAGGCTGAAACTAAATAACTGAAGGATGGGATCCATGCTGCACTAACCTATGGTGATCATTACCATGACTAAAGCAGAAAAAAAATCGATTATCAATACTTGCTGAATTAATTGGTAAGTGAAATTGCTGGGGACTTCCTATGTGGCTGGCCTTACATGGCAATTACAGGAAGAAACACTGAGATAAAGTACCTGTCCCCTGAAAATTGTCACAACCAGGTGGGAAGACTGAACAGCAAACAGAGAAATGCACAGTGGGAGAGTGGTTGCTGTCAGATGTATTGTGGGGGTCTTAGAGCGTAGCTCACTGCTTCACAGACCAAGCACAATCTTCACACAGGAGCTGGATGTGGAATTGGGAGGAGTTTCCCAAACAGACTGGAGAAGAAAAGCCTGCTCACAGCCCATGGGCCAGCTTAGCTGAAACATAGCAGGAGTTGGGACAGAATACACAGCCTAAGCAGGGACATGAGGGCATTACAGAAAAGGAAGTGAGCCAGCTCATGAGAGTTTTATGGTTTATAGTGTACTTAAGAGGACATATTCAGATGTTTTAAAGAAATTCTGCACCCCGAAAGGGCTCGGAAAGCACAAGCAGAGGCCCAAGGCATTTAGGCCAAAGGCAGCTACAAGAACCTGTGAACACACTTGTTATGTTCCACGATGACCATGTTGAAGCCTGAAACAGTGCCTCAAGGGTTGAGTAGCTGTGTGAATTTGGATGAACTGGTTTTGATGGCACAATTACATGTGAAATAAAACTGTATCACAAGTCATTCTAGCAAGTTGTTGTAAAAATCTAAGGAGTTGTCAGGTGTGTACATTCTCTGGCATGTTATACAGGTGACTATGTGATAGTGACCGTCATTGTTGATATTATTATTTTAGGAAAAGGATGGAAATTCTAGGTACTAGCTTCACTTGGATAATTGCATTAAGCAGGAAGCAGATACCAGCTGTTCAGGCTAAAACGCCATCTTGCTGTAGTTCTGATAGTTTTAACATTCTTGTAACGTTTTGAGGCAACAAATCTACCATGATTGCCTTGGAAATAATTGTGGTCATTACCAGCTGTCCCATCTAGATTCTCCAGGAACACACCTTTGGGGACAGTTCCATTCTGCCTAGAGACCTGCTCCTTTCTGCAGACCCAGTGCCGGGACCCTCCAGGATAAAGTCAGCTTGCATGGATTTATTAAATAACCCATTACCATGCTGCTGCCGAAGATAGAAACAAACACTTTCAGGTTTGCAGAAGCAGACTTCCACGTCCGTGATTGGCACAAGAGTCAAGCTTACATGCTTGTTGACTCATGTCTAGATGCCTATTGCACGGGCACCGGCTGCCCAGCTTTGCCATCCATTTCTTTGCATTTAGTTTTACTTAAAAGTGGAAATATGATTAAGTGAAGATAAAGCAAATGTGGACATAAGACCTGGTTTTTGTGGTAATTTGGGCAAAGAGCTAGTAGATGGAAGATTTTGATTTCTCTCTCTCTCTCTGTCTTTTCCCTCTCTCGCTCCTTCTTCTTCTTTCCTTTTTTTCCTTTCCCTCCTACTCTCCCCATTCCTTCCTTCCATCCCTTCTTTATTTCCTCTTTTTCTACCCTTCCTTTCTAACCGTAAATACATAAATTCTTCAAAACAATAAAATCAAGATCAAGGAAAATCCTACTTACAGAGAGGTAAACAGAAAACCTGACACTGATGACTCAAACCAATAATAAACTTTCGGCCCTGGAAATTAGGAATGGACAAAAGTGAGCTCCAGGCTTGCGGGGGAGGCAGCTAAGCTTTCTAGCAGGTGGTCAGAACACAACCAACACATGCAACCATATGGGCCGGCTATCGTACTTCCCAGTAGAGTGCACCTGGCTCCACTGTCTTACAATATCTCAGAGAAGGCAGCATTTGAGCTGAAACTTGATAATATGGGGATGTAATTTCCGATGACCAGGATGAACACATCGCTATGTTTGGCTGTGGCTCAGGAAGAAGGTGGCTAGCAGGTTTAGGCAATGTACTAGGCCCCTTAGCGTCATGATTCTGTCTGCCATTTCAGGAGATTTTTATTCCACCTGTCTGCTGAGCATCCAGATGCTCCCTTAAAATCCACCACGGGTTCCAGCATTTGCCCCTGTGTTTACATCCCTGACAGACACGTGTGTGCTATTTTTCCTCCTATGGATTAAATTGCCCCCTCTATCATCAAAAGTCCATTTTTACCAGTTCTTCACACCTCTGTCTACTGAAAGGACTTCAGGCTCTGTTGCAGGTATAACTGTCAATGGCTCCCCTTTGGAGCATGGTAACTTGTGCGTGCTGTATTGTCAGAATTCCTGTAGGAATTTTCCCTGGTAACTTTGCCCTGGTTACCAGCCTAGGTTCCTGTCCCACTAACATCTTCACTAGCCCTCGGTGCAACCTGCTGCCATGTGGAGCTCACAGCCAAAGCTGAATATGCTCACTCACTGAAATTTGTGGGCTCCCCGCTGCTGTTCCCTCTGCTGGTAACTAACCTCACTTCTCTGCCTGCCCCTATGCCTTTCTTTCCAACTTGGGTTTTAGTCTCTAATCAAGCATCCTTTCCTTTAGGATGATTTCTCTGCCCCTCTGGGTCTGGATCACTTGTCCGTATGGTGTCCTCTGGCTTTTTTCTGTTTGATTTCATCTACTGAAAACAGTGAGTTCAGCACTGGTGTCATTCTTTGTGTTCCCAGAATCCAACATGGAGCTTTGCACCCATTCAGTCCTTGATGCGTATGCGTGTGACTCTGCCTGCATACACACATTGATTAAATAAGAGCTAAACATTGGTTTTCACACATTACTCATCATTTCAAATCTGCCTATCTCCATTGCCAATTCCCTAGTTCATGTTCTGTAATTAACCTTGAATTAACCAGAAAACTTTTATTCAAACATTGGTTAGCATTCTACAATTTAAAACTTTAAGATGTGCAGAAAATGTTCCAGCTCCTTAATCTGGCTTTCAGGGCTGCTTGCCATCTGATCTTAGGTACCAGTGTAACCCGTCCTCCCAGGAGCCCAGTGACTCACCAGTGGCCAACCATCAGTCTTTTCCTGAATGTCTCATCAGCATCACATGGTAGGCCCAGAGAGTCACTGTCACTTCTGCTCAGGCTGCTTCTGCCACTCCCTTTCCTATCTGGAACATTCTCAAAGCTCCTGTAGAGCTTGCTATCCTCCCCTCCTGCTCGCCCCATGTTTGCAGTGGCCAAATGACAGTAAGTTCTGATCTCTGCCCTACATTTGCAATAGCTGCCTCTTATCTCCCCTTTCTTCAGTGTCAGGAAAGCTAGCTCCACATCAACAGGGCCGATACAAGCCCCCGTCCCAGATATGTTCCTAAATGAAATCCACTTTAGCAAATAAACCTGGATAGAGAAAAACTTTCTCTCTCCTGTGGAGAAAGAACTGGATGGAAAGTTCATGTGCCAGGCACCATGGAGAAGAAAGCAAAAGGGTTCACTTCACCAAGATATACTCCACAGTAACATGTGTGCATGTATACACATACATGCATATTATATAAATATATACATATATATGTATGTATATATTTATACTTTATCTATCTAAATAATAAATGCCTGAGAGTATCAAATATGTCTTTTTTTCTAATCGTGGTCATCTGTGAACTTTGACAATCCCACACTCCATTATCAGGCCAGATTTACAAAAATGCTTCAGCTTAGAAGACGAGTTTGTCATGAGCCTAAGCTGACTTCAAGACTTGAATCAGAGCTTGGAACAACCTGGATAAGTACTTGGAACTACTTGAGTGACTGTTCTCAACTTCGGCTCACCCGTCAGAATTTGCTGGGGCATTTTTAAATCCATGGTACCCAAGCTGCATTTTGCATTAGCAATTTTGATTATTCCCAGCTAAGTAAATACAACTCTGGACCCCAGGCTCCCCAGGAAACTCATATGCGCAGCTCCCTGACAAATACGAAGAAACTGAGGTACTGGTGTGGACAAGATTACCCAGTTAAGGCAGGGTAGAGACAGCCAGTGTGACAGACTGGTTTATACTGACTGGTTTCAAAGACCTGATCCTAGATGAATGGTCCTCAGTCTTTACTAAGTTGGAATCACCAGGGATATTGCCAAAGGACAGCAATTGTGATGCCAAATTTTATGTGTCAGTTCAGCGAGGCAGTTCATGGTTATCAGATTTTGGTTATCTCAGTCTGGATATTCTTGTGAGGCTGTTTGTGGATGAGATTAACAGATAAGGCAGTATACTTGGAGTAAAGCCAGTGAACTTCCACAATGTGTGTGTACCTTCTTCCATCAGTTGGAAGTCAAGAAAAAAATAAAATCTACTAATGGACATCTCCCTATATATGGGGAACTAAGCTTCCTGAATACCTTTGCAGTTATTTATTTATGCATTTATTTTTGCAATTATGCATTTATTTAAGAAGCACAAAGTCAGACAAATGGTGAGAAAGAAAAAAATCCCAAGGACTGAATCATTTCCCAAACACCCCCAGTAAAACAGGGACAGGAAAAATGCAGAGGCCAGAAAACCAACGTAGTTTTTATTAGGATGTTTGTGAGCCATGTACTTGACCCATTACCCACTGCTTCCCAGGTTGCATATTAGCAGGAAGCTGGAATCATGAGTGGAGCTTGGTTTAGCACCCAGCCACTACACTAACGAATGCAGGCATCTCCACTGCTGGGCACAATGGCTGCTTCCAGACTGCCTTCAGACACAAACTCTAACATCAGCTCTCCCGGGAGTCTCCAGCCTGCTGGCCTGAAGAGTTTGAATCTGTCATCCTCTATCATATGAATCGATTTGCTTCCACTCGTTCCCTCTCCATTTTTGGTGGTCACTTTCTATTATGTTGGTATCTCTGGAGAGCTGTGACTGATACAACAATGCCTGAGGTTCTTAATGTTCTGATTGGAACTCAGACACTGATTCATATTTTTAGAATGTTCCCCCAAGTGATTCCATGTGCAGCCAGAATTGAAAACTACCATTCTTATTGTTTATAGGTGGCATTCCATTGCTGTTACTCCCTCTCTCTCTTTCTCTCTCTCTCTCTCAATATTTGCACAAGAAAAGTATGTCTCTGCTCCTTTGTGGGCAGAGATGTGGCCTCTCCAAATTTGTATGTTAGACACATCACTTTAATTTGGCTACCTTTGGAAATAAAGCCTATTCGGAGATGATGAATGGTCAATGAAGTTAGAGGTCTGGTACAACTGGTACAACTGGTATGTTCAGAAGGAAAGAGACACTTGGGATGTGGGCATAGAGATAAGGTCTTGCAAGTACAGGGTGAGAAAGTGGCCACATGTAAGGCAAAGAGAGAGTCACAACATGTTGATCTTCAACTTTTACCTTCTGAATATGAGAAATGAGTCTCTAGGTTTGCTCACGTAATCTATCAGTCCACTGTTTTTATGGACTTGCCTTCACTATATCTAAATTAATACGCCCACAGTTGTTTCCTAAAGTGGAGTTCAACTTGGAAAGGTTTCTGGGTTGGAGGACTTGTGTTAGTCATGTTAAAGTGAAGCCAGCCTCACCTGCCACTAACAAAAGGGAGGTAGGAGGTAGCTACGGCAAGCAAAGAGGCTCCAGTTTACCTTTTAACCACCTTTTAACCACCATTTCCAGCGCCTGTTGGCTCCAGTGGCTGAACTCCATGAGGAGCTGCCTCTGTATGATGTCACACTCCTGTGCTGAGAAGCACTATTAAGAAACACTCAGCTTCGGTCCTTTCCATCATGTCCCCTGTTCCATTAACAGCATCCTCTTGATGTAGGAGAACAGATCACTTTGCTGCTCAGTACACTTCAGAGCACTTAACAAACTTTATTGAGAATAAAAAGTGCAGAACCTTGCCTCTCAACCCTACCTCTCCCATTTAGGAGTATTGAGAACTCGGGAAAATTTTCCTGAGTTAACTTCAATGGGAATCTGTTAAATACAATATGGGAATACAGGCAACTTTTATGTGGCAAACATAAGAAGAATTTGAGAACTTAAGAACATAACATAATGTCTAGTCCATTATAGCTCTCTGACCTCACCCTCTCAAATCTCTACATTTTAATGATGTATTTTGGTTTTTAGATTAATGTTGGCACTTGTGAACACGAAGAGGTTAGTGGTGTGTTGACACTAAAGAATTCATAGTACAACCTGCTTCAGTCACAGGGAAAGTCATGTGGCTATGAGAGCACAGCAAGTTGCCCAAACTGGGAGAAGAAACCAGGCTCCTAGAGTGCAGTTCACCCACTTTCTAAAGCACACAGAACTGGATTTTCCAAGAGCAGCGGCATCACATTGGTACTGCTCTTTCCTAGCCCAGCTCTAGTCTACTCAAGGTTCTCTCTTGAGATATCCTCAGCTTGTCCTTGACCAGACACATCTGTTTTCTTTCCCTCTTTCAGACATCACAATGTACCCATCATAACAAGTGCCCCCACATAACAAGAGACACACTTCTTTGTCTTCTGAGGCCTCCAAGGTAAATAAAGGCGGGTTTATGATTTTGAATGAATGCAATGGAAATGTGTTTTTCACATAATCCACGCAGAAGGAATGGTGTTAAACACCAGCACCTGAACTTGGTCATATTGTAATATTGACCTGTTGATCACATCGTTGGTGTAGCATCTGAGAACCTCTCTATCTGATTTTTGCTTCTTTTAGCATCATCTCTGTTATTCTTTCCACCCAAGTGCTCCAAACCTCCAACACACATGTATGTATAACATCAATACATTGATTCCCCAAATCCAGCAATTGAGTGTTTTTATGAACGTACTCAGGCTGAACTTGCATCAACCACTGGCTTTTTCTGACCATGGTTATTTTCCAAAGCAGAGTTCAACTGGAGAAAGTATCTGAGGTGAGAACCTGTACCACCACCTTGAACAGAAGCCAGCCTCATTTGATTGTGATGGAGGAGTGGTAAGAGGCAGAGGCAAGAAAGTGGAAAACTTCACTATCTCTAGCACCTGTTGTCCCTAGCATTCTCTCTCTCTCTCTCTCTCTCTCTCTCTCTCTCTCTCTCTCTCTGTCTCTGTCTCATGGAGCTTTGCTTGTGCAAACTTTACATCTTTTCACAGGCTCTTCTCTTTTCCTGGGGTGCCCTTCTCTGTGCTTTTGGACCTGGATACCTCCGTTTATTCATAAAAATCTACTAGCAAAATCTTCACTTTAAGAGAGAACTTCTTATTTCCTGACTTTTTGCTCTGTGCCAACTCCCTATTTGTGGCCATTTTGAAATTCTGTACTTGTCTCATAGAAGAGGGAAAGCTGTGGGAGTGGGGAGAAAGGGGATTTGTATTCATTATAAGCTTGAAATTCTGTTCCTGCTTAGCAAGTTATTCACAGGGGGAGGTAGTCTTCAAGGTGGTGACCATATTCTGTATCTCCATGAACAATAAGAGACTCAGCATTTCCTGGAACTTTCAGAAGTGCCACGGTTTTCCTGGTCATTCTCCAACCTACTCAACAGACTGAATCACATAGAGTTATCACTTCGCAGGGTCTAGCACAGGGTCTGGGGATGAGTAGGAACTCAGTGAACACATGTGTGCTTAATAGAATAAAGTGAATTCCTTTACGCTGCTAATCTTCCCGCTGAAGCCTGATAGAAATCTGGAAGTACAGAGCAGATGTGTTCTTCCCTCTTTCCAAGAACTGACTAATTCTCATCACTCTCATGCAGAATGCTCGGGCAGCAGCCACTCTGCTGCCGCCCCCTCACCCCTGACTCACAGTTGTTTCCCAATGCCTCCTCCAGGAGGAAAAAGAAAATCCGAAATGTGTTGGCTGGCACATGTTATGGCCGACAATCTTGCTACCTGTCATCGTTTTGGCGGAGTGTTTTTCACTTTGACCATTGCTCTTGTTCGGGGTTCTGGAGCACACAGTCTAGGGTGGGAGAAACCTGGCCTCAGCTGGGGCTTTTGCCAATGATTGGCAGGACAGATGCTGTTCTCAGTCATGACTGCCTCTCAAAGCAACCCACAGCAGACAGGCTAAAGGACTCCAGCATTTTCATAACACACCCTTGGCCTACAGGATCAACTGAAAGACCTCGAATAAGTCTCTCGGACTCAGCTTGGCAGATATCACCCGCTCAGAAGATGCTGCATTCTCTGTGTCATTTTGCTGGACTGGGAGAGGCACTGATTGAAGTAGAAGCTGTTAGGGGTGGAAGAGTCCAGCGGATCTTGGCAAAGTCTCTGGAAGGATTTCTTAAATATTCTGGCTTAACAGGGGCCCAATTATCTTTCTGAAGCATGTGTTGCCTTGATACGGAAACTCATCCTGTTCATGGTAAATTCAATCCATATGTTCCTGGGTTATTTACCCTTACTAAACATAACAAATGCCATCTTCTAAGAGAAATTTGAGTTCAGGAGAAAAAAATCCTGAGTTTCCCATAAGCCCCCTTTCCTTGAGTCAAGAGTCACTATGTTTTTGCAAATTCCGTCAAATCTCTCATGCAAAAGGATTCATTTCATGCTAAATGTTTGCCCCAGATATCTCCAGATAGAGCAGTCTAAACCAACTGGGTTCTAAACCCACCTTCCTTTCTGTCATCTACCTTCACAGCTATAAGCTGCAACCATGTAGTGACCAGGATCAGAGAAGCTAAGCAAATGTCAAAATGCCAATTGCAGTGATGGGTGATGTGACAGTAGCAAATATTGAGGTTTGTTTATTTCAGATTCAGATAAATATCCTTCTGCTATCTATTTTCAGACTTCATCATTGAAATGGCATTGTTCATTGAACCCAAACCAAATGTGTGGTTGGAATTATTATCACATGAAAGTGATGTATGCATTTGTAATTCTGTGCATTCCAGTAGTGAGCATTGTCCACAAACCTTCACATCTGAGATGCAGCCAATGGTGTGAAATTGCATGGACAAAAGGAAGGCTAAGTTTTTAGGAAGTGGTCTGAAATGTGTGACCATGATGGGGACTAAGATGAGATGCAGGCCCAGATTGATTCAGGAAGAGCAGAGTGTTGGCAGACGGTGAAAAGTAAACACCAGCAGAGATAAGCAGACCTATCACAGGCTCAGAAAAGACACATGCAGTACAGTCATACCCTTTGTAATCAGATTTCTAAAGAATTAACCAAGGAGATGAGTTTCTAAATCAACGAACTTGCTTCAGAATCCTATATTAACCATCTGCTGACTGTCTTACCCTGGATACATTAGAAGATTGCTGTAAACTTCGGTTTCTTATCTGTGAAATGAAATTAAATGATCCTTGAAGATTGTAGCAAGGTATAAAAAGAAGAAAATTCATGGTGAAATACAAAGGGATAAATGTATGGTGAGATCCTCTAAAAAGTACACAGTCCTCACAATAATTCCTGAAAAAGACATGTGTATATCAAAAATAAATAAAGTAGGTCTAATTTTAGATGCAAGCAATAACCAAGAAAAATTATTGCTACTGATGTACTCCGCAAGAAAAAGAGTGAGCCTTCTTTCATGATAATTCCTGGGGCAGCTGTGTGGGTTGCTGATTTGGATGAGCTGACATAAGTTCTCCAGTCTGCTACCCATCCTTTACTGTACGTGGGAGGAAGCAGACCAACGACAGAGCACATACAGCCTGCGTAGTCAGCCAGAGAACAACACAAAGACCTGGGGCTCCAGAAGCCACAGTTCTCGCATGGTGACCACCTGCATCACCACAGCCCTCTTCACCATAATCTTCTCCAGATCTGCTGCTTCTAGATCCAGCTTCAGTTGGTGAGTCAAGTCCTCCAGGAAGTTCCAAGCAGTAGCAAAACCTCAAGTGAGTGTAAACACTGAGTATTCCCCAATTTATCTTGGGGGATATGTTTAAAGATCCCCAGTGACTGCCTGGAACCATGGATATCAGTGAACAATACATATACTGGTGTTTTCCATATGTACATACTTAGGATAATGCTTAATTTATAAATGTGGCCCAATGAGAGGTTAACAGTAACACATAACAACAAAAAGAGGGATTATAACAATGTACTATAAAATTCTTTAGTGTTTATGAAGTATTTATATCTGGAATTTTCCATTTAATATTTTGTGGTCATACTCGATCAATAAGTAATGGGAATTGTGGGAAGAGATACTGTGAGGGTGGGCACTACTGTAAATGTTTTTCATAACTTCAACACAATTAGGCAATTCACTCTGTGCTGACTTGAATCAATCTCTCTCTCTCTCTCTCTCTCTCTCTCTCTCTCTCTCTCTCTCACACACACACACACACACACACACACACACGCAAAGTTTATCTGTAGTTTTCCAGGCAATGAATAACAAATCCCCAGAGGTTTGCTATTTAAGTTTCACTGCTGTATCTTCAGCATGCCCGCTAGAGTGGTGTCCATCTTGGAATCTTCAACAGTGATCCTAGGTTTATGCAAATGCAAGCATAATCATGGTACTTACTCACTTGAGGGTCAATTCTACTGAAGACACAAGATGGGAGAGCTAAAGGTAAAATTCATTATTGTTTTTATACTAACATAGAGCCAGGTGAAGGGTAAAACTAGCATTTCCTGAATTAAAATAGAACGGGAAGCTTAGTTTTGTCTTTAAATAACAGCTTACACTTGCTGAGCTCCTTTCCAAAGAAATTGTGTTGAAGTTTACCATAAGCTAATTCACTTAACCCTCAGAGTAATCCTGTAAGGAAGATAAAATCACTGAAGCCAACAAGAGCTAAAATAGAGAGGCAATGGAGAAACTCTTCAAGGCACATATTCCTACAGGCAGCAGGATTCAGGTCCAAGGCTGTCTCCCACCAGAGCCCATGCATTTACCCACTATGATACACTGCCTATTGCTGTGATAGTTCCTGGGCAAGGCTGTAAGGCAGAGTATTCATTCATTCTCTCTAGTTGGCTTTGAGTATCCAGTGGAAATTTTTGAGAAGCATTGGCTTTTTAGCTTCCCCCATAGTTGGCAGTGGTTATATAACATGCACATCAGTAAAAGAGCTGAACTGCAAATAGTCTACTAACCTGGAAGGAATGTCTGAATGACTCCCACACCACACTGGAACTAATTCAGTTGGGAGAGTTTTGTGGGTTTTCTGTGATTTTCTTGAAATAAAGGGGTTGGCTATCATAGTCAGTAATCTGAGTGTGCCTTTTGATCCATTTAGGAAGCGTTCATCTAAATGGCATTTACACGCTGTTCTTCACTGTGTATGGCACCACGTGATCCTTTCCCCAGCAGGATGACAGCAGCCTCCACAGTGTGAGAGGGAAGAGCATCCAGGAAGGAACACTGTGTCAGGCATGGCTTCAGGCAAGATTTCTGGGTGATCACTCACATACTTTCATAGCTTTGTGTTCTCCCTCTTTGTTTTTTAAAAGCAATTTGACTGTGTGTGAGCTTTTTGATGTTGTGTCTTCTTGAGATGTGTTACAATATTTTTCCCCACATGTGTGGGCTCTCTTGATGTGCCCTGATAGACTCAGGTTATTCATTTATGCTGAATGCCCATGTGAGGCATCAGAATGGGATGTGCTAGTCCCAAGCTGTGCCAAAGATGAACAGAGCAGGAAAAAAAATATGGTGTCATAAGCCTGGACCTTGAATTTTCACCAACAGTTTCACCACATGGTTCAGGGCTGAGTCTAGAGTGTTCTGTGCAGTCTGTGAAAGCTCACTATGGAATAACTCCAGAACTTGTGACTTGCTGGAAGACAGAGGAAAAGTACCGTGCAAGCTGTGATTCACTGAGCACTGGGGAAGCTGTTTGCAAAGGCGGTTGCAGAGACCTAGATGGGAACAGATGTGAGGTGAACTAAAACAGCCACAGATGGCAGTAATGGCCACAGTGAGGTTTCATCAGACTTGCCCAAGGCCTTTTGTTGCCGTTTGTTCTCAGATGGCACGTGCGTCTGTTCGAGATGTACCGTATAGCACTCCATCCCCATCCCATATCCTGTATCCCTGCAGGCAGTTGCCATCAGTCCAGTCCCTTTCACCTGCCTGAGGCTCAGCCTCCCTTCTTCGCCCATTGCACTTTGCGGAGGCTGCAGGACTGGAGGGATGTCCATCACGAGTCACTGACCCTGTACAAGTCTCACACTCAGCTCAACAGCCATCATCCTGACACAAAAATCCAATTGCCCCATCAAGAATGCATCTTATGGCAATGTATGACCAAAACAAGAAAGTCCAAGTGCTGAGAGCCTCTGGGAAAAGCACAGTCACTTATATCACACGCTCCATGATATTTTGCATGGAGCCCAGCCCTGAATAAGTGTTCAGTAAACATTGGATAAATTTAAAAAGATTAAATTTGTCTCAAGCTGTGCTGATAGAAGGATACATTGAAACACATCCTTTTTTCCCCCAAAACCATGAGCAGAGATTCTACAAATGGCAAAGGACCTACATTTGTGCTCAGTGACACTTCAACTCCCCAAGGGTTGTGCCAGGGCCTTGCTGTTAGCTTTTCCAAAAAATTCTCTACAAGCCAACCACTGACTCCTGGTATACCCAGAAAGGTCCCTGAAATGCTTTGGGGAAAAAATTTTATTTGAGACTAACGCCACCACAAAAAAGCATCCTTTAAATACCCAGACTTTTGCTACAACTTCCTTGCCTGTCTACTCTTTTAAGTTGACTTACATGTGTGTGAATGATTCTCTAAATCCTCAGGTTGCAATTTAGTCCCCTCCATTAATCCTTTGTACTGTTGGAGAAAAAGGTGCTTAAAGAGAAGCCAGTTTGTCCAAATTCTCTGTGCAGCTGATTTCAATATCAGGATGCCGTTGGGCAAGGCAAGGCTACCATCTACAAATACAGCTCTGTAAACTCAGCTTCTCGAAAACTGGGAGTCATATTGGCATTAAGACCTGCTGAGCATTCCTGGTAAACCGAATGGAGCAAAGAAAGAAAGGAATTCTGGAAACAGGAGAAGAACCCTTAGGGTGTTGATGTCCTCCAGCATCAAACCTCAACTTGCTCTGAGGAAACATACAGCCTGAATGTGGCAGGCAGTCCCAGGAGCACCTTTGCTTTCTCTATTCCTGCTGCCAAAACAGAGATACCACAAACTGGTGGCTTATGAATAATACAAGTTCATTTCTAGAGGCTGAAGGCCCAGGTTCATGGTGCTAGCAGATTCTGTGCCTCCTTAGGGCGGCCAGTGAATCTGGCAGAAAGATGCTTATCTGGGTGAGACTTTTCAGAAGGAATCAGTGACAAAAGAGAGGAGGAGACTCAATACTGGTGTATAGGTGAGGCAGTATATGGTATATAGTGAGAAAGACCAAGAGAGTGCCTTACCTTTCTCCACAAATGCACTCAGAAAAAAGGCCCTGTGAGCACATAGGGATACGCCAAAAAGAGAGGTGTCATTGAAAATCAGATCTGGCACAGGCATTTGGTACTGTGGTTAAGGTGCTGCTGGCAACAACACCTGCAGCCCATATTAGAATGCCTGGGTTCAATGCTTGGCTCTGATCCCAATTCCAGTTTCCTGTTAATAGAAATCCTACAAAGCAGAAGGTGATGACTCGAGTGTTTGGGTCCTTGCCATCCACATGGGAGACCCCGATCAATTAATAGCTTCTGATTTTGACCTGACCCAGCCTGGGTATTGTGGACATGCAGGAAATTGGAAAATGAACCAGTGAATAGAACATTCTCTCTCTCTCTTGCCTCTCTCTCTTTCCCCTTTACATTGATTAAACAAGTAACCAACGCTGAGGGGAAAAGCCAGTGTTTCACGCCTTCATATTGGGCCAAGATGTCTCTGAGACTGTGAGAACTAACCATGTGTCTGTTAGACCTCCTGTCTATGCCATTTTGTTGCTGCGGCCTAGTATGGCTTGGCTATGGTTTGTTTCCCAGAAAGCACGGGCCAGAGCCCGGTGCCCAGGATGGCACCTTGTGAAGTGAGGGCCAGTGGAAGTGAATTAGGTCATGCAAGTGCCACCCTTAGGGACCGATGAATGCTGTCTTGTGGTGCTGGAGAAAGCTAGGGTCAGGAAGGAATAGTTTCTGTGAGTGCAGGGTACTCCTGCTTTTAAAGATTTTACTTATTTATTTATTTGAAGTCAGAGTTTTGGTGAGAGAGGAACAGACACAGAAGGAGATCTACTTGCTGCTTCACTCCCCAGTTGTCTGCAGCATCCAGAGCTGACCTAAGCCAAAACCAGGAGCCAGGAACACATATAGGTTATCCACATGGGTGGGTGGCAAGAGCCCACGAACTCTGGCCATCTCTCTCTGTCCTTCCAGGCCATTAACTTAGAGTTCCTTCAGAAGTAGAGCGGACAGGACATAAACATGTCCATATTGGTTGCCAGCATTGCAGACCGTGGCTTCACCAGTTAAACCATGATACCAACCCTGAGAACAACTCTTAAAGGAATAACCTACTCCCCTCCCTGAAGTCTTGCTTCCTGTCACATTATATATCCTCTCTCTCCCTCATCACTGCTCCCTCCGAGATAACCTTCCAACCTGCGGTCCTGCACAAAGTGAAGCAGATGCCAACACCATGTTCTTGAGTCTCCAAAATAGTGAGCTAAACAGAGCAATTCTCATTGTTGAAGCACCACACCTCAGGTATTTTGTTGTCGCCACAGAAAGGGACAGGAGACACAGCTCACTCTAACAAAGGCAGCCAGGCTGATCGTAAGCACAGAGGAAAATCTGTCAGCTTAAAAACATGCTATGATTGGGTATGATTTGGTGGGGGCAACACCTGAGATGGTTCCTTGTTTGCCCCTCTGCAACCCTGAGCAACTCCTTCCTGCCTCTGCACTACACCTAGTCAGTGTGATTTTCACGGCATCAGGACCCTGCATCACCAACACGGGAGCCTAGGAGATGGGATGGAGGAGCTCCCAGGCAGGGTGAGGGCAGATGAGTAGCATAAAGAAGAAAAGCAAAAAAAAAAAAAAAAAACAACACAGTAGCTGCTGCCACTTCAAGAAGCAGTAGGAAAGAAGTGTTTGGAGACAGTACTGTAACTGGGAAAAAGCAAAACTTACCTAGGTAAAAACCAACTAGCTGAGACAGAACAGGCACAAGATGGGGCTAGAAGAGATCTGAATGCCTGTCGCTGCCCTGACGGAGGACTGGGGACCAAAACCCAGGGACAAGTTGGCAGATTTTGCTCAGGCTCCCTGCCCCAAGTCAGACAGGGGAAGGGCCTGATGGTTTCTTTGAGAGTAGGAATGTGGTTGGCATCCTTATTCATACAGAAGTGGATGGTCCCACCACAGGGACTCAGGGGCTCCTGTGTTGCCTTCCACGCAGCTACATGTAAGAGTGAGGCTGCAGGTTTTCTGCAAGGGAAAAAGACCCCGCAGACTATATAGTGCAAATGGATATTCCATACATACCCACTTCCTCCCTCCAGGAAGCCAGAGAAAGCTCAGAAAAGCCAAACAAAGAACGCCACCATCCTGTTCTCCTGACTCCTGCGATTCCAATTGGCAGCACACTGCACATGTAAAATGACTTCATTTCCCTGTGCCAGATCCCCTGGGGTTTGCAGGCTTGTTTATGCTGCTCTGAAATGAAGCTCGGCTTAGCCCAGGCCAAAAAAAAAAAAAAAAAAAAAAAAAAAAAAAACACTTCTATAGACAGGAGGCTGCTGCAGCCAAAACACGAGCAGCATCTATTCATGCTCCTTGGACAAAGCTCATCTTTTCCTAACAAGGGATCTTCAGTCGCTGACATCCCAGGCTGGGCAGCACCATGGGAGCGGGCTTTGTGCCAGGCTGTGGAAACCACTGCCCCAAGACAAAGCTTAGCGCTAGGAACCCAGAATGGTCAGCTGACTCTCACTCAGACTCTGCTGCCAATCAGACCTTAACTCAGCCCCGTTCCTCAAAGGTGTTTATAAACTGTGAGGTCAGAGGGAACATTCATAAGCATCAGCTTTCTAAAGCTCAGGAGTGGAATGCTGGCTGATGTACTGCACAGGTGTCCCATCTTTGAAGGGCAACTAGAAGCCCATGCCCCTTCACCAGCAGAGATGTTCATTGATTAGACACTTAGCCCTCAACTTCCATGTGACAATAGGCACCAGGGCTACAGAGAATATACAAACATGGCTTCCGACCTCGCTCCACAAGTGTGAGTGTCTCGTGCGGTGCAGATTTGAAGCCAAACCCTGCTTCTTCACTAGGCTGAGTCCTCATCCACCTAAGGGTGGGTGCTCATGGTTCAAACCTTAGAGCAACCAGGTTGGGAAGCTAGCATACACTGATGGCTGTCAAAGACCTACAGGTGTGGTGCTCATCTCTTCATTCTGTGATACCCCTTTTTGGTTAGGGTTGAGGGGCTGGGTTCTACATTCCCTGCCTGCCACTTCTGAATTCCTGAAGAAATTCCTGAAAACAGTGTGTGTGAGCTGAACTTTCAGACCATGTGAGACAATTCAGTGATGTGTGCCCCTCACTGTTAATTAAACCAAGTTGGCGTGCAAAGCAGATGGTTGCAGTAGGTATTCCCGACTGGACATAAAGACACTGTACATGTAATTATGTAAGATGTCCTTATACAAAGAAATCATTTCTGAGATATACTTAGCTCCGCAACTGACATTGCCCCACCTCAAGTATCCTGTGAATGTGAGAGGATGTTCATTTTCCAGACACAAGGCTTCACATTTGGTATGTGCTTGCAATGGGGGAATCTCAACTGAACTTGAACTGTGGTTATGCAACAAGGTGGAGGAATCCACCATGGTGGGAAGGTTTGGGGAGGGGTGGGGAGAATCCAAGTACCTATGAAACTGTGTCACATAATACAATGTAATTAATGAATTAATAAAATTAAAAAAAAAAGTGGGTGAGAGCTATTGGAGAGGCTGCAGAAGAAATCATTTCAGGAGGGAAATTACACACATCCCCAGGCAGAGACTGCAGCAGATGAGGGTTTATCTTATCAGGCTTAGGATGAAAACGCAAGGCCTTCCCATTTCTAAATCGTTACATAATCAGTTTGCATTTTCCATAATAAGATATTTGCATTGGTGAGTCGCATTGGCCTCTTGTTATGCAGTTGATTGGAATGTCTGTTTCAGCTGTATACAAGAAACTCATGTTGAAAAAAAAATGTGTTTGCAAAGGGCAGTGCCCACTGATCTGAGTATCCACAGATCCCATGCCACTGAAGGCTGCACCAAGGGAACCAGTACAGGGAAGATGCTGCTGTGGCTGTTACTTTGCATTCTTGGGCATTCTTCAAGGTGGCGGGGAAACAGCCACTTGCAGAGGAGTAAGTACAGACCTGAGACCTGAAAACCAAGAACCTCAACCCCACAGGAAACAGCAGAATGTTGGTTTCCATTACTGAAGTCTTTCAATAGCTTTATGATTAGGGGTGAACTGCTTCATTTTATATGTGAAACAAAGCAAGGAAATCCAAAGTCAGAGCAATTAAGCAACTTTCCCAGAGCTGCAGACCACCTGATTTTAGACTCCTAGCTCCTTCCCCTGCCCAGTTACATATTTTACATTCTTGCTTTTCCCAAATCAGTGACAAAAGCAGAGCACCTTACTATCTCTGGGACTCTTCCAGATGGAGCAGAGCCAACCATGAGCATCTCCAGTTACTAGCATGAATAATTCTCCAGAAAGTTGCAGGAAAATAAACACACACAAAATGTCCAGGAAAAAAAACTTGAGTTTCAAACATATACCAAAAATAAAGTGATTAAGAATTTTCTTGCATATTCTTTATTAGTCTAAGAGCTAACTAAGATGGAGGAGGCAGGAGGGTGGCAGAAGCAATAAGGCACAGAATCTTATTCTGGGGTTTGTCTTAAGGAAGCAATCCACTGCTCAAAGAACCCACTGCACTGAAACGCAGGAAATGCTCAAGCACATCTTAGGTATTAAGCAGTCGTTGGGCATTAGCAATCCTATCTGAGGCAAGGAAAGAATCTAGAAGGATTAGCATTGCCTTATTTTAATCTGGCACAGTTTACCAATGAAGTTCACACTCAAACTCTCACGGGGTACATTTGATGACCTCCAGAGTGGATCAGACAGCTTTGTCTTCAGCAAAGAAATGAAAGCTCACTAACTCGAGGTGGCATTTCCAAGGTCAAATGGCTGCTAAGTCTAACACTAAGGCAGTCTTTTCATTCTTTCATTTTTCCCCACCCCACCCCCAGTACTTCATATGTGACAAGTGATAATGAATGAATAATTTTAAGTGAGAAAATATACCCTTACAGGGGAGCTAAAGCTATTCTTGCTTCTTACATAAATGGGAATAAGTATCTTTTTGCCAGTTCACCCTAAAACTGAAAGTAAAACTCTTTGGAAAGGTGCTCTTAAATGACACTAAAATTACCATTAGGAAAAAAAAATCTTACTCTTTTTCAAATCCCATTAAAGAGAGATTATGTAATTGTCAGCACATGTGTTCAACATTACAGTAAATTAATTGAATAACAACCATCATTCATAAAAAATATTTAATAGGCAGCAGTTATCCAAGTGTTTCAGAAAACTATTGGGAACACCACAGATACTAGGATACAGTTCCTGAGGTTGTGGGTCACATTTTAGGGATACAAAGCAGGCATATGAACAGACTAGGCAATTGCAAAACATAATGGGGTATGCACTCCTAAGATGATGAAATGGCTTTCTGGAGTTGAGTGAGAATAGAAACATAAGACTGCATGGTGATTAGAAAGTTCAGTGGGTCGTGTTGGGGCCAATCACTGGAAGTTATTTCGAGACCAACATTGACTGAATCTTATCCAACAAAGAGATCAATCAGACCCAGGAAGCAATTGATGTGTCTTAGATCACATGGCTATCAGAAGTAGAACCCAGAAATTCCAAGGCTAAGCTCAATATGAGGATTGCCAGGCCACATGTGCGGGACTGTAAATAAATGACGTACCCGTTCTGCCTTAGGCAATAGCTATACCGCTCAGGTATAGCTGTTTCGGGATATGTTGGCCCCGTTAGTGCAGGATGGAGGAACCATGGTGATGGACCCAGGTTTGAACTCACCCCCGCATTTCTCCAAGTAGAATCCCTCAGAGGAAGGTGGAAAGTGCATGAGAATGAGGCTTAAGGTCACTGAGGAATCTTACCTGCTTTACACTCTCCTTACTCCCTTATTCAGACACTTGTCACATTGTGGGTGCACTTCTCTGACCCCACAGCCCTCTGCTATCAGTCAGAACCGAGCACAAACTTGAATGTGGTTTGGTCTGGTTCACAGACCATAAGACTAAAGAGAAGGCAGTTCACGAGTCCTACCATGGAGAATAACGGAATTGAGTGCTGCACTCTGGCCACCCAGAGCCATGAACAGCTCTTGATCAACAATGATTTCATTACAGTTCTGTCTAAAGGAAGGAGATGTATGAGCTGACCCTGCGTGACTTCTCTGTTCTCCGACCCTTAGGTTTGCCTTGATTGGGTTGAAGTGGTGGGAACTGAGATATACATCTGATCTTGGGTGATTTGTTTTGTATTTCTTTCAAGATTCATGAAACAGATTGTTAGAACAGATTTTTTTATTTTCCTTTTTGTTATGTTTTAATACTATAGTGTATGCAATGGCATAGAATGAACGATTTGAAATCTGCTATACTATATTTTAAATTGCTTCTCATGTACACATATTCACATATGGTGCTTGAGACACTGACATAAGCAGGCAGCATAAAACCTCCAAGAAAAAAAAAAAGGAAATTTCCCTTCCAACGTGGCTAAATGGCTTCACCTGGGATCTGTGATTATACATGAACATTATTGACAATGTTCTGATCTTTATGCTCATCTTTTATAGAGAATAATTAGAGGTCCCAGTAGCAGAAGATTTGAATGCTCATTAAGGCATTCTTTCAAAGTCAGTAGCCATGCATTGTAGTGTTGGCCAAGAAAATCAGCAGAGATAAGGTATGTGGTTATTGACTTATGTTTAGGCTCTTAATCTTGAGTTCCTCGATCAATTTCACTAGAATAATGTAAATTCACGGCTTTATTCTATACCCAGCAGGTGAAAGAGTGCTCTGAAGAGCCACGGATAAATCTCTAACCTAGAGAAGATTGCAGGCTGATGGTAAACCAAACTTCAGACAGGTATGCCTACACATACACTAAGGCCATTCTGCATTCTAACGTAATGCCTGAAGCTGGTTCATTTGTGAAGCAAGGAAAATCCATTCTGCACAATCCTGGAGGCTAAAACGTCCAAGGTTAGGGATACTTGACGTGAAATCCCACAGAAGGTAGAAAGGCAAGAGAAGGATGAGAGAGAGAGAGACCAAGGGAGAGGCTGAAAGGGATCACACTGTTTTTCCAAGGAACGTATTCCAGAAAGAGATGCTTCTCTGGGGATAACTCTTGCTGTAACTGCCGTTCAGGAGGGTTGAGGCCACAGCCCATGACCATCACCCAGTACCGCTGAACTGGTGATTAGCTTTCCAACACATGACCTGAGGGAGACACATTTGGACCATAGCAAAACCACAAATTAGAAGCCCATGAACTCCACTTCTACTGAAGTGATTGGGTTAGTCACCTTAAACCAGAGCCCAGAGTCATGGAACAATGTGCCCTAAATTTCACAGCGATGACCAGTCTTCATCTGAAGAAATGTTACCAAAATTATAGGTCAAGGAAAAAGAGTCAGAGCCTTTTGCGGACACCCAATGTCCCAGCTCTGCCCTCACTCTATAAGAATGTACAATTTAAGCCACCATGTTCAGCAGTCCACCTCCTGTTCGATTCCATCACACCGTTTGTTCAGTGATTAGTCATCCAATTGAAACAGCTTTTGCTGACAGAGAAATTGAGAGAGAATTACAAGGAGAATGTAGGGCCAATAAAAACATTTGTAGAAGGTTGAAATGAGGGGTGGCCTTTAACCTGGAAGTTAAAACACCAGTGAAGGTGCCTGCGTTCAACGGACTCTCTGGATGTGTTTCTCTGGCTCCGCCTTGTGCAGACTCTGAAGAGCCTGAGGAGATGACCTGAACTGTACTCCAGATCTGAGAGTCTGCTCAGCCAGGCCTTACACACCGTGTTCTCTGGGAAGTGAAGCAGCAAATGGGACCTCTATATCTATCACCTATTTGTAATACATCATCTCATCTCTCAAACATGATTTGTCAAAACCGAAGTGAAATGAAGGAGGACACAGGCTGTAAAGTATTCCTGCAAAAAGGATAGGTTCCTGTGGTCGAAAGTAAATGTCAGATGGCTACTGCTTTTTCATTTTAATGCAATTACAGAGAACATAAATGCTAAGAATATCAGATCACAGATAACAAAAGAAGTGAGTGGCAACAAGTATGCAGAGCAGCAGAGTTGACCTACAGAACTGCAGAAAAATCAATGGACTGAGAACTTACCCATACTATTATGGAATAAAATATGGCAATAAAGCAATTATCTATGAATCTTTGAATACAATGCTTCATGAATCTAGAATTCTGTTTACAGCTGTATTTTAAGATGTATAATACTAGGATAATTCTGGCATATATGTTCCTTGAAAAGGCTGTCTACAGGTGTATCCCACCCAATGGAGAAATCTTGCTTTTCAAGATAATTAGTGGGCATACTCAAATAGGTAATGAATCAAGTGAAGGAATGAACTGTGAGCATTTAGCCCATTAAAAATGAGTCATGTCTTAAACTTCTGTGACTCGAGCCCACACAAGGAGACTCAATGGCTAAATCTTCATTTGCAAGTGCCAGGATCCCACATGGACACTGGTTTGTGTTCCGGCTGCTCCACTTCCCATCCAGCTTCCTACTTATGACCTGGGAAAGCAAAAGAGGATGACATAAAGCCTTGGGAACCTTGTACCCCTGTGGGAGACCTGAAAGAAGCTCCTGGCTTCAGATTGGCTCAACTTCAGCCATTGTGACCATCCGTGGAGTGAATCCGTGGACAAAAGCTCTTTCTCTCTGTCTCACTTCCTCTCGGTAAATCTTATCTGCCTTTCCTTTAAAAGCAAATTAATCTGTGTTTTTTTTTTTTTAAGTTTTCTGTGGCTCCTGAAATAGACATGCTAGAAGGTTTTTACATAGATTATATCAAAGTCTCCTCTCACAGAGAGTATGTAAATTATTCTCTGCCTCAGGAATTTGCTTTTGCTAATATGCCAGAATGACAACCTCTGTTATTTTTGGTTATCTTCTATTTGCTCAGTAATGTCAGTGAAAGCTCCTACAAGTGTTGATGACTCACTTTCAACTTTCTCTGGGGCCATTTTCCTGATCTCCCTGTTTCTGTGCAGGGCTCTTGCACACCATGAAGTCCCTTGGGTGATGATGACAGCAGAAAGGCATGGCTTTAGTACTTGGGGTGCCCACTGCATACAGGGGCTTGTCCATGTCTCTACCATGCTTCCCCTGTGCAAGGGAACTAGAGCAGATGAAGCCACCACTGCTTGCAGCAGTATTTCATCAGCAAACATGATACTAAGAGCCATGGGTATGTGTTCTAACCTGCTTTTGCTGTTACAGAATATCCACAACTAAGTGATTCATGAAGGAAGAAACAACTTAGTTCCTGGCTTCGAGGCTACTAGTTCAAATGCACACTGCATTTTCTCAGCTGCTGGTGGGGGTCTCAGAGAAGAATGGCAATTGGGTATGTGTGGGAGCAGCAAAGCAGCAGGGCTGGCCTCACACAGTAACAATCAGTGGCCACGGTACCTAGCCAGGCCACTGGAGCGTTGCATGAATCTTTCTTCATGATCTGACCACTTCTTCAAGGTGCCAGCTCCTCAAAAAACAAACAAACAAACAAACAGGATGACAAGTGTATTTCTTCACATTCACTTCATAGCAGCAGTCGAATTTTAGATGAAGTGCCACATACGCAAGCAGGGATTGAAGCTCTGAGCATCAGGTCTCACAGTCAATGCAAAGGCCTCTCAGGGAGACCCGAGAGAGCAGAGAAACAGCTGCTCTGAATTAGTAAGAAAATGTTATCATCTCTTATCAGGGGCTGGTTCATTGTATTTGTCACTAGAGTATTCTGTATATCACCATATTCTCAGATATGTGAAGATAAATGAAAAATATAATCAATGCATTCACTGCTGTGAAACTGCTTTAGCACATCTGGGTTGAGTAACTGACTGTCTCTCTTGATTGTTCACTCTAGTATTTGGAAACTTTGTGTCTTTCAGGAGTGCAGGATCAGGTGGCTCAGGAGCAGACATTCAGCCACTCAGTGAACATTGTTTTTAGTTCTAAACAGCTGTTTTGATTTTGTGGCACAATCCATGCAAGAGACGCGGCACCTGGCAGTGAACACACATCACCAAGTCTCACTGTCAGACACAAGGTCGTGCAAATAATGGAAACTTTGAAAAGCATCCTAAGCTGTTTTCATTTCCCTGTGTAATGACATAATTACATGAAGAACACTTGGACCCCAGCATTCCATGGCAGGTAGAGGAATTCTTTCCACCCAGCAATTTCTATTCTAAAGCATTTGCTCTATAATAAGGAATAAGATGTCCTCATTTTTTTATCCATTTGGCAGTTGAAGCAATAGAGAGAGAGAGAGAGAGAGAGAGAGAGAGAGAGAGAGAGGGAGAGAGAGAAATTCCATCTGGTATTTCCCCTATGCCTACAGCTCCATCTTGGCAAGACATAAGTAAGCAGCCAGAAACTGCATCCTGGTCTTCCACATGGGTGACAGGCACGTAACTACTTGGGTCCCAGGCATATTGCCAGAAAGTTGGATGAGAAGCAGAGCAGTGAGAACTTGAATTCAGGCTCCAACATGCAATGCCAGCGTCAAATCCAGTGGTTTACCCCGTTGAGCCTCAGTGCCAGCCCTTGAAAGTGAGGATATCAAGATCTCACAAGCAAAAAGCTTTGCCTGTTGTCACAGTTTGTGATTGGTGCTGGGGCAACACCAGTCACTTCTGGTCCCAAATAGTTGATTTTCCATTAGCCGCTTGTTTGATGTGACTTTTGATTCCCAAAAGTGCAGCAAGTAAATCTTATTCTGTAAATATTTTGCTTAGTGTAAGTATCTCAACAGTAAGTGAAAGAATAGTTCTGGGCCCAGCATGATGGTTCAATTAGCTAATCTTCCCCTTGCCAGTGTCGGGATCCCATGTGAATGCCAGTTTCTGTCTTGACTGTTCCACTTTCCATCCAGGTCCATGCGTACACCCTGGGAGAGCAGCAGACAGCCCAAAGCCTTGGGAACGTGCACCCACATGGGAGACCCAAACAAGCTCTTAGCTCCTGATTTCCAATCAGCTCAGCTCCTGTTGTTGCAGCCATTTGTGGAGTGAAGCAGTGGATAGAAAGTCTTTCTTTCTCCCCTTCTCACTGTAAAATCGCCTTTCCAATAAAAATTAATTTCTGCAAAAACAAATAAAGAGCAGTTCTAATCACACTTGTGCCATCAATCCCAGATACAGGTCTGGGTTCACAGCAGGCAACTGCTCATGGTGCTGATCGGCCCACGTGTCGCTATGCCATGGATGTATTCTGCTCCTGTTTGGTACACACCCCTTCTTTGTTGATGCAGGCCTTTTATCTGCAGGCTTCCCTCCCGCCCCACCCACTCAGCACCACAGGGCACAAAGCAGGGGTGACATAGACACGTTCAACGGTCCCAGGTTTTGCTTTTTTTTTTTTCTTTTTGGTGAAACTTGACAATAGCTTCACTCTGTTTATTTTTAAAACTGTCGAAGATAGGAGTGGAATTAGTCATAGACAAACATGTTTTTCTGATATCACCCCAAGAAAAATACCCTCTTTCAAAGTTCTCCAGTTTCAGTGTCGTGTAATTTATGGAATATCAAGTTGGGACATTGGGGTTCTTAGTTCATCAGAAATTCTGCCATGAGAAACTTCTGGCCTGGTGGGGCCTCACCAGATCTTGGCGGATCCTTAAACATCTCCCTGCATTTCTACCTTAAACATAAGAAAATGTCAACTATGTTACCTCTCCTCTCAAGATTGCATCCCTATTATAAGAAGTGCTTGGATCATTAAACGTACATCATATTGTTGATACAGCTAGTTATTTTCTGATCTAAATGGAAGTTCTTAAATGCATCTACATATATACACTTAAATAATGGTTATATGAAGTCACTTCAAAATCTTCATGGGAATAAAATTAAAAGATAAAATGTTCTCGTGCAGCATAAATCTGATACGCACCTAAGTGGCAGCACTTTCATCTGGTGAATGTTTGCTGAGCACCTGGTATGCCCACGTGCTGGGGATGCAGCAGTAAGTGACAAGCCTTACTTTTATAAAACAGACACAAATGAGTCTGTGCAAGCTATGGCACAAGCAACGCAGCACAGCATGGCTCTGCAGGCAGATCTGTCACTCAGACCAAGTTCTGAGGCTTCTCAGAGGAAGTGGGCGCTGAGAAGCATCCAGAAATGGAAAGGAATGGATAAAGGAAGGATACCTGAGCATTTCTAGGAGAAACGGTTTAAAACTAAAGAGCCAAAACTGAGTGCTTCCATAAAGGTTAAAGCAGGAGGCCTGCAGGTACACTCTCAGCTCACACCTTCACTCCCACCTGCCTCAGGTAGGAAGCACATAGTGGTTCTCAATAACCATGCAGGTGTAGGCATCTGTTGTCCCCTCTTTCCCGTTTTTGCCTTCACATCATAGCTCCTTTTAGTAGTCTGGATGTTCATTCTGGTGTCCTTCATTCATAGCCCACTATTACGAGCCCAGTCTTGTTAGACTCGAAACTATAGTCTTCTCTCTGTCCATGGGATGGTTATTGTACTGATTGCTCCCCGTTTCCCTTCACCACTCCAGCTCCTTGATGTGTGAGCATTGTTGAGGTCAGAAGTAGCATTAGTACATAAGATAGAACCAAACCTACTCACCACGGGAGGAGACAAATGAACAGATGATATCCTGAAGTGGCTATGTGAAGCTGAGC
The DNA here is from genome assembly GCF_030435755.1 of Ochotona princeps. Classification (NCBI taxonomy): domain Eukaryota; kingdom Metazoa; phylum Chordata; class Mammalia; order Lagomorpha; family Ochotonidae; genus Ochotona; species Ochotona princeps. Next base: position 75,607,942 of record NC_080839.1, read on the forward strand.
CTCACTCAAGCCCTAGAGGATGGCTTGGCATCACTTCCATTAGCTGTATGCCACATCCCTGGTCAACCACAGATTGTCCACTGGGCAGCACCGCTGCCCAGCTCCCTTCGCAAGCCCATGTTCCCCAATGAATCTGCAGTTCCTGTGGGAGGACATGGGCTCACCCAACCTCAGCAAGGCCAGCTTCTTAGCTGCCCTCTGCCACATGGGAAGTGAATCAGTGGACGGAAGATCTTCCTCTTTGTCTCTCCCCCTCATACAGAGAGGATTTTCCTATATAAATTGTTTAAGAAAAGAAAAACTTAAAAATTTAAACAGTTTGGTCCCATTTTATTTTTTCTTGTGGTTACTGGGCAATATAGCTTCTTCAGAAGCAAGAGAAGACCATCTGACCAGAGCAACAGTTAGGACATGAATCTCCAAGTTATCATCCAGTCAGACAGAAAAGGCTTTTGAAGAAAACACATTCATGATTATTTCTGTCCTTTACAAACAGCAACATGGAGGATGAGTCTGCAGTTTGTACTGATGTCAAGGAGACTGCTCTGGAGAGACAAGAAAATAAGAAAATGAAGCAAGCGAGAAGAAATGAAGAAGTACTGAGCAGCAAGTCTTTGCACCAGGGAGTAAGCTGCAGGAGGGCAGGTATACATTGCTGTTTCCACCACTTACAGTCATGATGTTAAAAGCGCAGGGTCAGCAAGGATTACCAGTTTGCAAACACTCCTGTGAGGACTTGAAAGAGTTTTGACCTTTTGGGTGAGGAGGAAGAAGTAGGTGGAAGTCAGCTTACCTAAGGATCATTTTGAAAGAGCTGCTGTGATTGGTTGTTCACAGCAGTTAACGCCCAGGCCAGGTTAACAGCCAATGCAACATGCACAAAGAAAGGAGGAAAAATGAGGAAGAGATACGATGATGGTCCATACACTCAAAAGCCATTGGCATCAGATAGGATCTGCTCCTGCTTAACCGACTATGTTACAACTTGGCGATCAGCGCTTAAGAGAACATGAGCCTGCCTGTGAACTATGGAGTACTTTTTTTTAAAACATATTTTTATTGCATTTCATTTTTTTAAAATTAGTTACATTGCATTATGCGATACATTTTTTATGCACTGGGATTCCCCCCACCCCTCCCCACACCCTCCCCCAACGGCAGATTGCTCCACCTTGTTGCATTTCCATAGTTCAAATTCAGTTGACATTCTTTCATTGGAGGTATTTACCAAACATAAAGTCCAGCATCTTACTGTTCTGGTAAGTTCAATGGTTTGTTGGTGAGACCATCTCTGGTCTGAGGGTAGAGCCGGCAGAGTATCATCCCAATCAATTAAAAGTCCCAACATAATATTTCCAACCATTTACAACGTTGTGACATTAATTGACATGGTATTGATTAACTAATATGTTACTAGGAAAAAGCAGGTTCTCAACCACAACCTGTGACTTCTTCATAGACATTTCAATTTTGGTTTACATTCAACCGTGTTCTATACACCTTAAAATGGCTTAGATTGCTATTCAGCTGTCTCATGCCTATTTTAATTTTAGTCTTTAGCAGTTTATAGCATTGAAGCATGTTTTCGCTGAACCTGGCTGTTTTTCAGGTGGTCTAACTCTATAATTCTAACAGGATATATGTCAACAGTTTAGGTGAGCATGTTTAGGAGGGGGTGTGCAGAGAAATCTTCCATACCCCAGTGAGGAGTAACTAATCTTTGTGTCCCACCCAGTGAGTTATAAGTGCATCCCCGCTGACCATTTCCTGTCTGTTTCTAAGCTTTTCTTGTTGTTCTCTGTCTATCTATTCTAGTTTTGTTTGTTCGTTTGTTTTGAGGGGTTTCTGGAGCGCTCCTGATGGTTATTACGAGAGGGGGTGGGGACCCAAAATTGGAAACAGACAAGGACCAGAGAAAGCTCCTCTCCCTACTCCTGAAGGAAGTTTACTGTTCTTCTGTTTCTGCGGACCGCTCAGGGATCCTGGTTGTTGTTCCAATGACCTTGGATCCTGCAAGGCAGGATTTGGGCTTCTTCCATCCCATGTGGTAGACCCAAATGGGGGTGGGTGACCTCAGAGTTCTTGGTCTCCGAAGGCACTCCATTTCCCCGTGGTCTCCTTGGCAGTAGGGATGTAGTCCTCGGTGCTCATACTGATAGTCCTTGGTAAGGATCTAGGAGTCTTCAGGTTTGGGATAAAAGCCTCCTTCTGTCTGCCTGCTCCACTCTGGGGACCCCTCCCTGCTCTATGCGCATGACCTCCTGTGAAGAGGTTGTTAGGATTACTTATGGAGTACTTTTTTCCAGCCATCCTAATAGATAGTATTAGAGTAGAATCTGATCTCTCCCTATTTCTAATTGTTGACAGGCAACCCACTGCAAATGCCTATTGATTAAGCATTGGCAATATTCCTGGCTTTTCCTGCTACTTCTCTCTACTAATCCTGTCCTACGTCACCCTTCGTTGCCTTTCTTTTAAAAAAAAGTTAAAGGTTTTATTTATTTTTATTGTAAATGGAAAACAGAAGGAAGGAGAGACAGAGAGAAAGAACCTCCATCCATTGGTTCACTCCACAAATGGGCTCAACAGCTGGAACTGAGCTGATCTGAAGCCGGAAGCCTCTTCCAGGTCTCCCACATAGGTTCAGGATCCCAAGGCTTTGGGCCATCCTCTACTGCTTTCCCAGGCCATAAGCTTTATAGGAAGTGGAGCAGTTGGGACACGAACCAGTGCCCATATGGGCTCCTGACACAGTGTGAGGATTTAGCCTTGAATCATCAGCCATTCCCCCTATATTGCCTTTTTCCTGGACCACTAAGGCAACTTTCTTAGACATGACCCATCCTGAAAGTTGTCAACAGAGCATTCTTAAACACAGTCATGACTGCACTAACCTCCTACTCAAAGCTAATCCTAGCCTTCCATTGCCCTGCTGAACCCTACTCCTGATTTACCACCAAGATCCCCAGAAGTGTCCCCAATCTTGCCAGTCAGCCTCATGTCTCTCCATTGCCCTGCTGAACCCTACTCCTGATTTACCACCAAGATCCCCAGAAGTGTCCCCAATCTTGCCAGTCAGCCTCATGTCTCTCCACCAGCCTTACATAACTTGTATTTGTCCTCATATTCTCTCTCTCACTTCTGAAACTTCTCTCCCTACATCCTTGCACAAGATTGCCATTCTCCCACTAGCACAATTTGCAGCTTCTAAAAAGTTGTTCCATCAGTATCTCCTGTAATGACTCACAGAAAGTTATTTGAAACTTCTTTGCAATAATGATCATATTTTGCCTTGTAGTGCAACTATGCACAAATCGTATTTTTCTGTGAGATTCTAGGTCCTTCCAACAGTAAAATTTATGTAATTTTTAATGCTCTGGAGGTCTATTGCTTTAACTGACCCAATTTGTATTTTGTGAGAAGACAGTGAATAAATGAGTAACTCTATGGGTTTAATTGTTGATTAAAAATAAGTCCAATACAAACATCACTCAGAATTCACTGGAAGTATAAGTAATAGCTTGTTCTAGCTATGCAGATCTCCTGGAATAGTTCATTGATGATTTCAAGAGGTAGTACATATGGCAAGTGTTTGTTCTAGGGGATAAGATAATGTTTGAAATGCCTGTATCCCATATCAAAGTACATGGATTTGAGTTTGAGCTTTGGCTCCCGGGTTTTCAGTTCCTGGCTTTGACCTGACTCAGCCCTCAGTTTTATTGCTTGCATTTGGAAAGTGAACCCATGAATGGGTAATCTCCCTCTCTCCTTCAAACAAATAAGCTTTGCAGTTCCTGATTAAATAAATAAAATTTTCTAATTGTTTTTGTCAATGAACACTCTATGTGATCCACATCATCCAAGTGAGTTTCCTAATACCTTAGGAACATAGAGAAGATGGGGTCAGTACTTAGTCTAAGGGCCATCAAGCTGGACTTGATGAACCCAGGGAGGAGAAAGCGTTCTGAAACACAAGGACACTAGTTACCTGGCTCTGTTTTAATCTGAACATCTCCACTTGAAACGACTTTACAGTTTGAACTTGTAACTCAGATTGAATTGGGAAAAATATTCCACTATTTCTATTTTTTAATTTAAAAGTTTGTTTGCATCTACGCGTAAGACAGAGGAACAGAGAGAAGAGGGGGAGTGATGCAGAGAAATCACTCTAACGCAAGACGGGTGTGTCCCACGTCCTGGCTCAATCCTCTGCTACAGCAGTGATCTCAGTAGTCTACTATGTTAAAACAGGATTTGGACAAGCTGATCTGCTCACAGACCTCTTGCCTTTGTTAAACTTTTAAAAAGTTGACACATGCTGATAAAGTACTTAGCACAGAGCCTAGAACACAAAAAGTGCTCGTACAGATATGATCATCATCGCCGTCAACTTCATTCTTTCTTTCACTATGGCATCACAACCAATATATACATACCCTGTGAGCTTAACATAAACATCTTGGTTTAACAAATTAAAAAGCTGTCAGTGGGGCCCTGCGCGATAGCGTAGTGATTAAAGTCTTCGCCTTGCACACGCCGGGATCCCATATGGTAGCTTGTTCTAACCCTGGCAGCCTGCTTCCCATCCAGCTCCCTGCTTGTGGCCTGGGAAAGCAGTTGAGGACAGCCCAAAGCCTTGGGACCCTGCACCCATGTGGGAGACCTGGAAGAGCTCCTGGCTCCTGGCTTCGGATTGGCACAGCTCCAGCCATTGCGCTCACTTGGGGAGTGAATCATCAGACGGAAGATCTTCGTCTCTGTCTCTCCTCCTCTCTGTGTATCCACCTTTCCAATAAAAATAAATAAATCTTTTTTTTTTTTAAAAAAAGCTGTTAGTGAAATGAAGGTACGCAGCTTGTAAGTTCACAGTCACTAACTAGAGGAAACAGCCTGCCCGTCACTGTGGACCACATTCTCAACAAGATGTACTTTGTGTGGTCTGCTTTTCTGTGGCTGCGGCTTCATCTTTCACCAGTCCTGGAGTTACTCCTCTGAGCTCTGTTCACTGAGAAAATCAGTGTGTGGGGGGGTGGGGGGTGCGGCACAGAAAACTGGCTCGGTCATCTTCGGGGCTCCTTGAGTGTTCCAGTCAAGCGTGGCACTCTTTTCCCACCGTAGTCATCAGGCATGTGCTTGTTGCTCCTGCCCCTTATGCCCAGCCCCTCCCCTTCTTCCTGACACAACACCTGTTGAAGAAAATCACGTGAACCCCAGCCCAGGCTAAGCACTCTGGTTACACATTCCTGAAAAACTGATGCCTCTCCATTCTAGCGCTTATCACAGAGTGTAATGACCTGAATTGAGTTGCTCAGAACCCACCTGAGTCTTCCAACAGTCTATTCTAATTTTGAGAAAAGCCCATTACCCCTTCATGTTCCTAATGCACAAAAGGCAGTTAGAAATGATTTTGAAACAAGTCAATCAAGTTTACTCTCTTTTTTACATTAATCTTTCTTTCCTAATACATTCTTATCATCTGACTGTTCTGTTGACAAAGTTTCAATTTTCAACCACTGTGAAAGAGAAGAGTTGGCCCTTAGATTGGTCATATTTTCCAAGTTATCTCTAGAAAAAGAAAAACCTGTCTTGTAAATGCCTCTTGGCAGGAGCAGAGGTAATCTAGTATACTCACGGCAAACATCGGGGCAAGTCTGGAAGTGAGAGCTGAACACCCGAGGAAATCCTGCAGTCACTGCCTTCGTCTTCAGGTTCACGTTCAGGGTGATAATCTGCAATGTCCCTAACAAGGCTTTGTAGGAGAACCAAGCCAGCCGCTGTAGCCTCCTGGGCTCCATGTGGCTGACACCAGACTCAGGTTTCCCCACACTGCTTGCAGCCCACACTCATCCTCCTGCACTTCGGGGTACTGGGCTCAGGAATGGCTTCCCACTGTGGGATCAGGAAGCACATAACATCCCATCTGTCGCTGCCCAAGTTCACTGCCTTTTCTCCCAGTCCTGCAGGACAGCTGGTGTCAAGGTTCCTTTCCGCCTAGGGCAATGTAAGACAATGTCTCCTTGTGCTTGCAACCTCCAGCACTTTCTCAATCTTTATCATCTCTACCTCAGCACCTCTTACCTGGCCCCTCCAGTCGCCTCACTGCTATTCCTCAGGTTTACACATCATTTTCTCTAGAGGAGAATTAACTAAACTAGCTCCGCTGCACACTCAGAATCAGGAATTCTATGGTTAAGTATATCCAGGCATTTTGGCATTTACCTTGGGGGGGAAATGTTACCTTCATTTTGTTCTAAAAATTATTTATGCTTATTTTTCTCTGATCTCCTTCAAAACCAAGATATCAAAACGTAAGGACTGAGACAGAGACTTTTTAAGGTTTGGTTACAAGATTTTTTTTCTTTTAAAAATTTGTAGTTATTTATTTAGAAACAGAGACAGAATTCCTACCCAAGAGTTTACTCCCCAAATGCACAGAATAGTTGAGACCTAACCTGGCTGACGTTGGGAGCCAGGAACTCGGGTCAGATATCTCGATGGGTTGGAGAGACACTTTTTTGAGTCATGAGCAGGGGCTGCACTGGCAGGAAGTTAAGAGTGAGGAACCCTAGGCAAAGATAAACCCGAATACTCCCATGGGGATCTGGTGTCTGAGCTGATCTTCAAACTTCTTGGCTGAGTACCTGCCCCCAGCATTTTAGTTTCATCTAAATTTCTAATCATCTTAAAGGAAACTATCTTATCTATAGTTTTTAGAAGAAAAATCAGAGGAATTACAGACTGTTAGAGACAATGTTTACTATGAACGATGAGTATCTAAAGGTGAGAAGACAGCACTCTGTCCCTGATCCATGTGCTCAAATCACAGAACCAACAATAACTTGGCTTTCCAATTTAAACGCCAAAATTGAAAATTGGGCAAAGTAACCTGATTTCTTGGTGATGTTCTTATGCACCTGCAGCTTACATGGGGTTTAATAGGACACACATATGCTTTCCCCATTGTAACCTCACTCAACTCTGAGATGCAATTGGAATGTACAAGTGTCCAATGCAGACAGCTAAGGAAACCGAAGCTTTAAGGAGCTGTGTGCCAAAAACAAGATCACCAACATGGCAGCAGGGCTAAATCTGAGTAGAAGAGAGGAGAGACAGCCTATTTACACTGTGCAGGCCTTCGAGAAGGAAGCAATAGTGACTATTAATTTGACTCACACAGAGCCTGGCAGGAAATTTTAATGTAGCTTGGATGTGGTATCTTGGTCCTGTAGAGGGAACTATGTGTAGAAATGCTACCAATCAGACTCACACCAAGCCTGGCAAGTATTTGGATGCAGTGTGACCTGATGTTAAGCCAGATCCTGGGGTGATGCTCATAGCCCTTACAAGTCAACCGCATGTCAGATGCGTAGAAGTTGGCATAGCAAGAAGGTGGAAAGGAGAAGGGATTGCTCAGCATGCTTCTTATTACAGACTTGCGATGTTGAGGGTGAGCTGTCAGGAGGCCTGAGCCCATCGCTTGCACTTCACTCTTATCCCGTTCACCTTTGGCACATGACTGACCCTTTCTGTTTTTTAGCTTTTATTCATGTAAAGAGAACAGATTTCATGCATTTCACAGGCACAATTCTAAGAAGATAACTATACTTCCCTCTCTCCTTCTTTCCCCCGTAATGGTTTTTATTCCTATTCTCTTCTTCTCAAGGTCTGTATTTAGACATTGATTTCACTCAGAGTTACAAGTGTAGTGCATAAAACTGTGCCTGGGGGAATAAATTCACAGATGATGTGAATTTAGCCCATGCTTGCTGCATACTGTCATAGTCCCACAACTCATTTCATACCTGCATCATCTATTAAGTTAGGGTTCAGCAGGTCAAGATGCTGCACACATTCAGTACCCTAAAAGCTGTGGGAACAACATGAGTTTCTACAACCCAATGACTCATGCTGACCCCAAGTTTCACTTTGACTTGTTAGGCTCAAAGCAGAACATGTGTTTTATGGGTAACTCAAATCTCAACTAAGGTTCAGCTCGATGTGTTTGCATCATTTCTTCCCGCTGTTGTGTCTTTCCCTGATACAAGGTCTGCTTTCTCAATCTTGCTCACAGTAGCATTTCATGAAAGTTCAGGGGTCATATAGATAACACATCAATCTCTCTACTTCCTCCAAAGCCTCTGGCATAGAATTCATATGAACTATTAATGTCATGCTCCTCTATTTAAGATCATCCTTAATGTATCTATAAATATTGCTGAATCTACAATGGTCCATTATTTGCCATAGTAACATGTAATGGATTTATATTGCAAAGAATCATGCACAAAATCAGAAGTTAAATATATAGTTTTTGCCTGTTTTTTATAAACCATTTACATGTACGTATTTTGTGATAAGCATTTCTAGTATGATAATGTCCTTCATTCATTCCTCAAACTTCTACTGAATGTCAAATGTACATCAGGTATTACTGTGGAATTGCAGATGTAAATGGAATGAAACTCAGACCTTGATCTTGGAGTGTCTGCTAGAGGCAAGAGGCTTGTGCAAAAATAAACTACACAGGAATTTCATTAGAGATGACACAGATATCTCAGAAGATCAGAATATGCCTATATTATTATAACCTGGCAATCCATTTAGTTGTATGTGCTTGCTATACTAATCCATTATCCTGAGCACTCAACCGGAAAAGTTTCTTAGGATGATGAAAATTGAGTTTCTTTCATAATTTTGCTTCAATTCATGAAGACTTTGCTATAATTATTTATTCGTATGCCTCCACAGTTGGATCACACTCTGAATTTTTTTTCCTTCTCTTCTTTAATTCAGCAGTCTGGACTGGGAGAGTTACTTTCCATGGCAGTTTGCTCTTTTGCCTTTACTAGTAAAACAAGTGTCCAAAAAAGGATGGACAACTCTACAGGAAAAAATTTGCTTTGATGTCAATTCTCTCTCCAAAGTAGATTGAGAATCCTAGGAATTTAGAGGGAAAAAAAACAATACCTAAGAGCTCATTTCTCCACCTGTTTCTTCTCATATAGAAAAGCAACTGAGGCTCAGAGAGGGGCGACATCACACCCAGCCAACTGTGATGTGGGCAATTACGGAGAAGCAAGTCCATGTCTTTTTCCTTGTGTCCTATGTCCAAAAGAAAACAGCAAGAGTGCTACAGAGAATTATAGGATGATAGAGATTCCAGATCAGGTCAGAGCAAATTATGATGGTTCTTCACTCGAAAGAGGAAATAGAGGTGGGAAAGACGGATTAATAGGTCCTGAATGATGGTTAGATGAGAGTCAGAAGTTTGGGAGTTCCGTTGCATAACAGACTGACTCCCTAAAAGCAGAAATAAAAGACAGTACTTTGGATATTTTCAACATAAGGAAATGTTAAATTTTGGGAGACAGGGAGGCTTACACTAATCTAACACTGTAAAATAAATAAATAGATTTAGATATCAGAAAATCTTATATTGCATTTAAATTTTATCTACCTGTTGAAAGTTTTAGTAAAGGAAATGATTGTGCTCAATAATGAAGAAATTGATTAGGCAAATTTCAATTTACAAATTCTACTTTACATATCCCACTCACAGCACAGCACAAAGCTTCAGACCCATACATAAAGCTACCTATCAGTCATTTCAACCTGAAGTTTCATTAATGTAACCCGTTCTTAGTCATGCTCTCCATATCACACCACTAGACCAGACTCTCTGAAGGCAAGGAATTATTACACGGCCAGTGGTTAAGCCAGAAATCTAAATGCCACCCTGGCCTCTTCCTCCAGCACCTTTCAAATCAATCCCAGTCCACACACATCAATCAGTCCATCTTCAAAGTCAGAGTTAGAATACCCGAAAAAGAATGGGTTGTATTTCTGGACAGGATGTCTGTTGTTCTAGCCTACCCCTTATTAATTTATTTCATGTGTAACAACCATTCCTGTCAAAAAGTCCTACTGTGTGTCTCATCGAGTTCCGTGGAGGCGTTGGATAATACCAAAAGAACAAAAGCAATGCACACACACAGGGAACTGAACACCTTGTTGGCAGCAGAAAATGGTAACTCATTCTGCGGAAGAGCCACACACTAAAATTTTTGTGATTAGTATAAACATTTACACATACACTGAAATAGCACAGGGAATCAAAACAGGTATAATGAGATTGCAAAAATGTCAGGTGCACTCACAGCACAATCACAAGAATTTTCTAGAAATTAACAGTATGACAATCCAAAGTGAGTTGATCACTGGATTTTTAAGCAAACTGAAAATCAATCTGAATTAACCGTCTATGGTGCAGTGCAGCAACAGAAAACATTCATGAACAATGAGGTAAGTGGTGAGAGACATTCTCACAGAGAGGAGATGCAATGTGAAGAAAATCTGAATTCCAGAATGGTTTGTGTTAAAAAGGAGAGGGGCAAAATGTAAAGTCATAGTAATGGAAATTTTCCAGAGTTGATGAAAAACTGAATCTTCATATCCAGGAAGACCAACATACCTCCGTAGCATAAATCTATTTATTTGAACCAAAGAGTTATACAAAGAGAGAGAAATCTACCATCTGTTGGCTCACCACTTAAACGGCAGCAACAGCCAGGAGCCAGGACTCCATCTGGGTCTCGCAGATGTGTGAGAAACACCCAGGTTCTTGCTCCATCATCTGCTGCCTCCTCAGATCTGTTAGCTGAGGGCTGAGTTGCAAGCAGCATAGCCGGACTTCAAGCCTGAACTTTGATATGGGATGCTGATGGCTTATCCTGGTGTACCACCATGCCATCGGAAGTAGGACAAATTTAAATGATCAAGACATGGTCTTATGAAACAAAAGTGGTAAGAGAGAGAGAGAATTGACAAGCATCAGAAATCAAGGATGAAATTCCAGCTAAGTGAGCATCAGTGTCATGACAGTAGCTGCCAACATCAACAGTGGAAGCCAGAGGACAAGGAAGGATCCTCTTCGGGCTGCTAAGAGGCAAAAGCAGTGAAATTTCCTTCAGGGAAGTGCTGCGGTGAGCATGTGATACAGCTGGTTAAACAGCTTCTTAGGATGATTGAATCTCACTTCTGAATGCCAATTCTAATCTCAGCTCTTCAACTGCCAATCCAGCTCCCCATTAACAGATCTGAGAATGCAAGAGGTGACTTCACAAACCCTTGGGTCCCTACCACCCTTATGGCAGAGAGTTAGTTCCAGGCTTCCCGGGTCATGCCAATCCCTTGCAGGTTTTTAATGGGAGTTAAACCAATGGATATAAGATCTTTTTCTCTCAGTTTCTCGGTTTCTCTATCATTCAGCCTTCTAAATAAACAAATAAGTCTTTTTTTAAAGGGTAAATACAGGGGCCCAGTATTGTATTTTAATGGCCAAATCCTCACCTTGCAAGCGCTGGGATCCCACGTGGGTGCTGGTTCATGTCCCACTACTCCACTTCCCATCCGCCTCCCTACATTTGGCCTAGGAAAGTAGTAGAAGATGGCCTTGGGACTCTGCACCTGTGGGTGAGGCTTGGAAGACGCTCCTGGCTCCTGTGTTTCTATTGGTTCAGCTCCATGGAGTGTACCCAACTGAAAGGTCTTTCTGTCTCTCTTCCTCTCCATAAATCTGATCTGCCTTTACAATAAAAATGTATTTTTAAAAAATACATTTATCTAAAAAAGAGTAAATGTATAATAAATGTATAACTTAACAATCTGACATAAACATACATACCCACAGATATACTCTAAATTCAGAAGTGTATTCTTTAAAAAGAAAGAAAATGATCCCAAGAGAAAGAGAAAAGAAGAAACAACAATCAAAGACAATGGTATGAGGAAATGAAACAGATAGTGGGTCAAAAATAATAATCATATTTTAAGAAGCCTAACTTCATGAAAGCAATGAAAGAAAAAGAGAAACTAAAATTATGTCAACAATTAGGTTCAGATAGGGAGCAATGGGAATGAACCAATACTGAGAGCCTAACATCATTGGGAGGAAGATTTAGTTATGATAACTTTGAGAGAATTTAAAAAGAAAATATAAACAATTTAATTTCCAGGTCAGTGGAAAAGACAGAATGATAAATAATTGCTAATCTATCAAAAGGAAAATGTGAAAAACTTCTTCATTAAAGATTGAAAAGTAGTGTTATATAAAGAAGGAGAGACGGAGAGGAAGAGAAAGAAATCTTTCAGTTGCTGGTTGACTCCCCAAATGGCCGATGGCCGGCGATGAGCTGATCCGAAGCCAAGAGCCAGGAGCTTCCTCTGGGTCTTCCTTGGGAGTTCAGGGGCCCCAGTACCTGAGCCGTTCTCTGCTGCCTGCCCAGGTCATAAGCAGCAATCTGGATCAGAAATAGAGCAGCTGGGACATGAGCTAGTGCCTAGATCAGACACCTACACCACAGGAGGACAATCAACCTGATACACCACCATGCCGGCCCTGAGAAAAACATTCTAAAAAGGAAAACTATGAGGGAAACAGAATGCAGGAAAAAGGCAAGAATTATGAAGTAATTTGAAAATAATGAACAATGTCACAAAAAAATAAAAGTTTCTAGAGAGCATTTGAAAAAATACAAACTCCCAACACAACTCCCACCTAAGGAACAAATGCATGACACAGATGTGTTTTTAATTAAAAGTCAAGTTAGCCTGAACACAGACTGGAAAAGCATCAATGTTGCTAACTGTGAGTTTGAATTTGCAGCTTTGCTGTTTGGAAAGCATCTCTGAACAAATCTGTTCTCCTGACCTGGGGCTCTGTGTTCCCAGTGATGGTCTCCTGATCTGACGTCTTAGAGCCAGGCCCCCAGGCCGTGCTGCAGCATGGCCAACCTCGCACTCTCCAGAAACACAGAGGATGGCCCACGTCACAGACTCCCCCTTGGCCTTCTCATGTCAATGCCAACAAAATTTGGCTTTGCTCATGAAGGGCTTCACCAAGATTCAGTGTTTGTCAAGGCACCTTCTCCACCAAGTGTCAGGTCTGTTCAGGCCCAACTTCCTGCCCTGCCCAAGGCACTGCACAAGGATACATAAGCACGTACAACTGAAGGGTCAGGTTAACCTGTTCACTTGTCATTGCTGTTATCCCCTGTACCATGTTTGCTACTGCTCTCGATTTTACCTAGGGAAGTTAAGCAATAAGCAAATTCAGATGCTCCTGACTACAAATGGGGTTATGTCTCAATAAACCTCAAATACATTGAAACTATCATCAGTTGGAAACGCATGTGCCACTCCTAGCCTACTTGCAAATCCTGGCTTAGTAAAGGTGCCAAGTCCATTGCCCTTGCTGTCTCTGCCCCACATTGCACATTGCTAGTCAGGGAGAAGGAAATTTAAATCCGTTTTTACTGAATATGTATTACTTTATCACCATCGCAAATTCTAAAAAATCATAAATCAAGTTGTCATAAATCAGGATCATGTGTATGCATGACTTGATTCAAGGAAGATATTTATGTGAAACTTCCTCCAACCAGCATTAACATCCTCTGACTGCTGGAGTCAACAACAGGACAAGACTCTATGGCACTGTTACAATGCAGGGAGGCAGTGCAGAGAGCCCCGTGTGAGCATCCACAGCCATGTGGATCCAGGACTTTGTTAGGATGCTTGCAGCTTGGCTGTGTAGGGTAGAGAGAGCCTCTGAGGCACCTGCGGAGGGTGCCGCTTCCGGGGACTGGAGGGAGACAGAACGCTCTCCAGGTGTTCTCGGACACCTGTGACGGTGTTCCCACCTGCAGAGGAGCGGCTACTCTAGCCTGTGGCTGAATGAGAAGGGGTTCCCAATCAGACTTCTCCACCAGTTTGTTCTGGATTTATCCATTATCTCCAAAAATCCATCATTAGATTTATTCACTGTAGTATCTGTTAAAGGCCACACGTAGAAGTACAGTCAAGTCCTCTGTTTTGAAGGAAAATTAATTTGTTATAGAATCACTTTTCAAATTCTAATGTCTAACATTTATCACCATGCAATCATTTATTTCTGCAGCTCAGTTTGTTTCTTCTCTCCCAAGTCACAGAAATTGTCTACAACACTGATTCATATCAAAAGTCAAAGCAGCCTCCTGGCTCCAGGTACAAACTTCCAATGCTGTGCAAATGGGAAGTACAGGAAGAAAAGTACAGAAATAAAGTCACTTCCCTAACTGGCAGGGACCTGCAGCAGGAAATGCTGGGACACAAGGTTAAACGCTACAAAGGATGCATCTCAGGAAAGATCTTTATCACAGAAAACGTGCTTCCTTTCATTCTGTGTTCTCAGAGCTAAAATAGGCAGCCCTTGCTCCAAGAAACATGTTTTCTTTTTTTTTTTTAAGATTTTATTATTATTATTGGAAAGCCGGATATACACAGAGGAGGAGAGACAGAGAGGAAGATCTTCCATCCGATGTTTCACTCCCCAAGTGAGCCGCAACGGGCCGGTACGCGCCAATCCAATGCCAGGACCAGGAACCTCTTCCGGGTCTCCCACGCGGTGCAGGGTCCCAAAGCTTTGGGCCGTCTTCGACTGCTTTCCCAGGCCACAAGCAGGGAGCTGGATGGGAAGTGGAGCTGCCGGGATTAGAACCGGCGCCCATAGGGATCCCGGGGCTTTCAAGGTGAGGACTTTAGCCGCTAGGCCACGCCGCCGGGCCCAAAACATGTTTTCTTAAAAGGCAAAAAGCAAATATATTAAAGTGTACATAGTGCCTCCGACAGGCAAGCTAACAGGAAATTCTGACGCGCTGGATTGATGCGCACACAGAAATCCACCAATAGCATCACAACAAACATGTGGCCATCTCCACAGTCTGGTTCCCTTTCTCAGAATATCAATTTCCTAACTTAAAATTTGAGCAACAGCATTACATGGGTGTTCCGAGGAGGAAATGAAATAACATATTGGACAGAAGAAGCTGAAAAAGACTGTCACATAAAAGGATGGTGACAACCACCCCCCTTTGGTCTTGAGGAGAACTGAAGGCCGGAGTGCTGTCACGATCAGCTATGACAGGAGGGAGGAGGCTGTATAGGAAACGGTTCAGATTTGTCAGGCTCTGTGGGCAAGTACCAGCCTAGGCAGTCCTAGAAAACGTTATTCGCGGAAAGATTCTTGGTGGCTCTCAGGCAGAGCCCAGTCTGAGTCAGAACGTGGGCATTCCCCATACTATTGCTTCTGAGGGCAAAAGAACTTAACTGGGAGCAGTGTTCCCCAAACAAGGAGGTGCTAACAGTTACAGTTCCCACATCCTTCCCCTTGGCCAAATGCGTGACTTGCAGTGCCTAGAGAAGCATAGTTCCCACAGGAATCCCTCCTTCCAAACCCACAGCAGAAGAGCAGTTAAAGGCACCACGACATATCATCTTTTTCTTCTAAAACATTTGTTAACTATAAAACATGACAGGGATAAAACCTAATGACAGCAACTTACAGACTGCCAAAAATATTCAACTGTCGTACTTTTACATGATGTAATAAATAATATTTTATTGATGTCATGCTTTGTCTTTTGCTTGTTTGCTAAAGTATTCATTACACATAAAAATGTGTATTTTGTGACCTTATTTACAATCTGTATAATTGAAAGTGACATACTTCACTTTTGACAAATACAGGATCATAACTTTTTTATGGATATTTCTGCTCATGTAACTGTTATCGGAGAGCTTTTTATAGGTTATAATAGCTATGAGAAATTGTTCCAAAACATAAATGGGATATCTGGAGCTGGTGACTTTTACAGAATATGGTTTCTAAAAAGTTTTAACTCTTCATGCAAGCAGTTACCTAGAAATCGAAATTAACTGAAATGTGAGATTGTTCCCTAATGTGTGAGGGTTTCCTCTGGCATTTCCTACGGTTTGTGGGGCTCACTAAACTCTGTCACTTCATGGTCTGTAATTTACTCACAACATCCACCCATAGTAACATCTTTTGAAGAAAAGTTTTGTAGTTTTCAGTACACAAGGCTACACATTCCTCTCTTAAATGTATTCTTAAGTGTTTTTTTTCCCTATTCAGATACTATTTTAAGTGAAATTGCTTTCACTGCAAACACTGATATACAAGTATTTTGGGGTACTGATGTATCCTGCACCGGTTTAATATCCTAGCAGTTTCTGAGTGCCGTGGAGTTCTTTGCTGGAGGACAGAGCATCTACAGGTACAGACAGATCTTCCTCCTCCCTTCCTGATTTGGGTGACTTAGCCCGCTCTTGTCCTTGCCTCACTGCTCCGGCAGGGTCTTCATTGCAATGTCATATGAAGAGCTGAATGCTGCCCAGGCTCCCAGAATCATAGAGTCGGTTTGCTTGTCCTGTTTCCCAACCTGGCTTCCCTCATGGATTCCCATTTCTCACACTTAGAGATCAGAACAAATAGATTCTTGTGGATTTTAAACTCATTTGCTAACATATAAAAAGTGCTCCATCTTCATATGAATTTACAGTTAACACTTGATTGACATCATGGAAGATAAACATTAACATATAAATGTAAAGTGACATTTCAAAAATGGGAAAAATAAAACTGTAAATACTTGATACTTAGATACTTGATAGTTGAGATTGGAGTATACATGAAGATCATAGGGCTGGTACAGTAGCATGGCAATGCTGGCATCCAGTATGGACACTGGTTCCAGTCCAGGAGGCTCCACTTCGGATCCAGCTCCCTGTTGATGGCCTAGAAAAGCAGAGGAGGAGGATGTCCAAATGTTTGGAGCCCTGCCACGCTTGTGGGAAATCTGATGACACTGCTGCATCCCGAGCAGCTCAGCTGTCTGAGGCGTGAGCCAGCGCTGGGTGAGCATGCGCTCTCTCTTTCCTTTGCTTTCTCCCCCTGCATCTCTGACTATCAAACAAATAAATATTTTAAAAATAAGACTCACACTCATCAACAGCAAATAATTAAACTGAGATCTTTTTAGCACTGTATTAAAGTATAGAATACATACAAAAAATATATGTGTGTATGCAGAGAACTGACGTTTGGGGATCCTCAGATCACATTCATAATCAACACCTGAGTTAAGAAGAAGGCATCACTACGACCAAAAGTCTTCACTGCCCCCCACCATTTCCTCGTGGAGTTCTTTGTGGTCATCTCTGAGGAGTATTTGTATTCTTTTCATTTTCTTTTTTAAAAATACGTATTTATTTGAAAAGCAGTGTCATCAAGAGAAAGAGAAAGAACTTCCATCTTCTGATTCTTTCAAAAATAGCCATACTGCTTGGAGCTGGCCAGGCTGAAGCCAGGAGCTAGGGGTTTGCTCTGGGTCTCCTGCGTGGATACTGAGACCCAAGCACGTGGGCCATCCTCTGCTGCTCTCCCAAGTGCTTCAGCAGGAGCTGTTTCAGCAGTGGAACAACCAGACATGAATCAGCACCCATATGGAAAGCCAGCACAGCAGGCAGGTGCCTTATAAACCAAGCCAAAAACCCGGCTCCTCTTTGTATCTCTGTGATATTTTTTTTTTAAGATTTTTATTATTATTGGAAAGCCGGATATACACAGAGGAGGAGAGACAGAGAGGAAGATCTTCCATCCGATGTTTCACTCCCCAGGTGAGCCGCAACGGGCCGGTACGCACCAATCCGATGCCTGGACCAGGAACCTCTTCCAGGTCTCCCACGCGGGTGCAGTGTCCCAAAGCTTTGGGCCGTCTTCGACTGCTTTCCCAGGCCACAAGCAGGGAGCTGGATGGGAAGTGGAGCTGCCGGGATTAGAACCGGCGCCCATATGGGATCCCGGGGCTTTCAAGGCAAGGACTTCAGCCACTAGGCCACGCCGCCGGGCCCATATCTCTGTGATATTAACTGTAATAGTTCCTTTTTCATCTCTTACTTTGTTAATTTGGGTCTTCTGTTTTCAATTTGTTTAATTAATCAATCTTTTAAAAAAAAAAACAAGCTCTTTCATTTCACTGGTATTTTGTGTGTTTTTGTTCTTATTTCTGTTTTGCATATTTCTTCATTTGTCTTTATTACATCTGACTTGGGTTGATTTGTTCTTGTATTTATAAGTACTTGAGATGCATCAGTGATAATTTATTTGATACCTTTCTTTCATAAAATAATTGATCAACTGATTTGAAAGGCAGAGTTACAAGTAGCATGTGAGGATGAAAGAAAGCTCTTTCTCCCTCCAGTTCAGCCTCCAAATGGCTGCAGTCGCTGGGGTTAGGTTAGGCTGCAGCTGGGAGGCTGAAATGCTGACCAGGCCTCCCACGTGATGGCAATGGCCCAGACCTGGAGTCATCCTCTCTGCTCTCCCAGGGACATCAGCAGGGTGCTAGTTTGGAAATGGGGCATCGGGGACTGAAACAGGCACCCACGTGGGATTCCGGTGTAGCAGGCAGCAACTTAATATGCTGCACAGCATCTGCCTCTATTTCATGCCATTCTAATTTCTTGATGTAGGTACTTATTGCCATGAACTTCCATCTGAATTCTGCTTTTAATGTATCTCTTAAGTTTTAATAAGTAACATTTTTATTTCAACTCATTTCAAGGAATTCCTTGATTTTTTTTTCTGTGACCCACTGTGCATGCAGGAGCTTGTTTTCAATTTCTCCTCCTCCTCCTCCTTCTTTGCATCTGAATGAAATATTTTAAATGTCCAGCCTTCTAGATCAGGTATAACTCCTTCTGCCTCACCAAGTATGTAGTTAAGGTGTTCCACTGCATTTTTCATTGAATGTCTCATTTCTAAAAGTCTTGTTTGGTTTCTTCAGTGACTTACTTTGCTTAATTTTTCATCCATACCATGTACTAACTTCCTAATTTTGTTTAACTATTTCTATATACTTTTCATAATTTCATTTAATTGATCCTGTGTATTTTTGAGTGTTATCAATGATTCCTTTTACTTGTTTTCTTTTTAAAAAATATTTATTTTTACTGAAAAGACAGATTTTAGAGAGAGAAAGGGAGGTCTTCCATCTGCTGGTTCACTCTCTAAATGGCTGCAACTGCTAGAGCTGAGCTGATCACAAGCCAGGAGTCAGGAGCTTCTTCCAGGCATCCCACATGGGTGCAGGGGCCCATATCTGCTGTTTTTTCCCAGACTGTAAGCAGGAAGCTGGACCAGAAGTGGAGCAGATGGCATATGAATTGGCTCCAATATGGGTTGCCAGTGTTTGCAGGTAGAGGACCCACTTGCTATACCACCACGTTGGCCCCTTTGAATTATTTTTCAATTACTCAATCAATTTTCCTTCTTTATCATTCAATATTAATTAATTAAGAAATTAAGTAGATAGAATGGTGGTGTATTTTAAAGTTAAAAGGCATATAAGTACAATGTTTTATTAAAGACATCATGAACACTGAATATGTGAAAGATACTTTGTTGATAGAGACTGTCCAGTGTCTGCTTTATGAATCTGAAGTCCAAGCTTCGTGAACATAAAGGGAAAGGGAATAGATGAAAAAAAAAAAAAAAAAAAAAAAAACCTTCAGGGAAGGTGGATGTCTGAAATGAGAAAGCTCCGAATGGCTTCTGTCACAACTGGGTCACCAGCTACTCTCTGCATGAAGGCAGCAGGAATGCATTGGAAAGGCATTGACATGACGGTTAAGGTTCTACTATTGCAGTGCTCTGCATTTGCTTTCAGCATGCTACCTCATGAACACAGCTGGAAGCCCTGAAACCAGGTCTGTGGGCCCGACTTGATCCCTTCTTCCCCACAAGGGTCCTGTGAAAACCGAGCTACCAGCTTAAAACGGGGGTTTTCTCCCAGTCCATCTGCGGCAGTCCAGGCCACTGGGTGTGACTCAGGGCCCTAGTGAACTGCAGATGCCTGTCTCCACACACAGCCCTCCTTGCATTCAGGTTGGAGGTCATCGGGCACACCCAACCGCTGAGCACTCTGTTGTGTAGTGGAAATCCCTAAACTAGAGAGCCACGAGTGTGCGTCTCAGTGCTGCCTTCAAAGCCAATCATTAAACATTTTATCCTGGGCTGGTCTTCACTGTCTGAAAAGTGGGCAAGAAGAACAACTCTCCTTATGAATCTAACTTCTGGCCTTCCACTTCTGGGATTTCAGAGAGTACCTGTTCCCAGCGCATGTGACCAAGCCTAAATTACATGGTCATTATGCCAGAATAATTGTCTTTTCAAGAGCCTTTGTATGTGTATGCAGCCCTGTGAGTGATGAGAGATGGGCTACAATTAGACAAGTTCAATCCCTCAGTAACTGTGAAGCATCCTTCACCCCACACACCAGAAGATGCAGGCAGTGTCAGCACTGTGCCCCTGCTTCTTCCTAATAAGGACCTTACCAGCAAACTCCTGAGCATCGCTTTTCCGACGGCACTGTCGATGCAGGTGTATGTGCAGGAGCCTTCAGCTCGAACGTGCCGCATGCTTCTCAGCCCCAAAAGATCCCGTTTTCATCATGGATGAGCAAGTAATAAAAAAATCTTTGAACTTCATTTTTTCCTTAATGGCTTTCTATTTGAAAAGCCGAGAGAGAACTTTCACCAACTAATTCACTCCTCAAAAGGCCCCAAGGTAACCAGGCTAGGGCAGACCCATGCTAGAAGCCTGAAACTCCATTGGTCTCACGTGATGGCAGGGTCCCAAGCACATGGACCATCATCCACTGCCTTCCCAGGTATGTTAGCAGGAAACAGAACTGGAAGTGGAGCAACTGGGACTCATAACTGACACTCTGATTTCGGATGTCAATGTCACGGGCTGTGGCTTAAATCTCTGCCACACACACTACCCTCTGAGCTTCGATGTTTTAGCAAGAAAATAGACATGGGTCAGTTTTAAGGAGTAACTTGGAGCAAGTACGCAAAGTCCTTGGAGTATATACAAAGTGTTTATTGTTATGTGCAGGGCAATTACAGGCATCATGGTATTGAAGGTAAGTCAATCCGAATACTAATAATTCTGATTTTTTTAAATTACCAGCCATTTAAAACTTTTTCTGAGCCCCTTTTTCTTCTCTGTCAAAGTCAGATTTGTAACACTCACCCTGTACGTCGCTGGAAACAAGGAGAAAAGCCGTGGGCTTTGGGAGTTGGGGACATTCTTTCCCTTGCTTTCTCCCATCTTAGATGCTCTGAGGTGATCCCTCCGGGTGCTCTTGAGAGAGCCACTCAGCCAGGAGAGCCTGGGAGGACTGTCCAGGCAAAGAGAGTCAAGATCAGGATGAGGCGTGCCCCGCCATGGCCGCACATCCTGGGCTTATCTCCTTCCTCATGTGGATAAAAGGGGTCAGCTCCCGCCAAGAGTCTGTCTCTCGGCTATGCTTCAAGTTCCCAAGGTTTGGCTCTGGGATATAAAATAATATGACGTTCCGACAGTTTAAGAAGCGTGCCTGGAAAAATAACCAGAGCAGGAAGGAGAGGAAAAGCATTAGGAGGGTGCAGATGGGTTTTGCAGCTGGGTGGAGGCACATTAGCATCAGACACAGGAAGACACCATCGACTGCGGCGCCCAAGTTTCCCTCCGCAGGAAGGTCACCAGCTCCTCAGTGTGAATGAGATCATGCTGAAGGTATGATGCTGCCTCTGCAGGTTTGCGTTCCTCCATCGGGAAAGGTTTCCAACTTGGCAGCTTCTCCCCTCCGCTAATCCAACTCTCCTTGCAAAATGTCACTCTGCTTCAATTTTCCTAGCCTGCCCCTCCTCAGGCACCTGGGATTTCCGGATCAAAGCTGAGGATCTGAGGGAACTCGGAAAGGGTGAGCGTGGGAGAAGGAATTCATTACTGTGGATGCCCGAGTGGGCTCATTTCAAAGAAATATCACACAGCGTCTTTCTTCCTGCTTCCTTCGGTTTGTTCTTTGCTTCTACTAAGTCAGGGAAGTCGATCTCTACTGGCTTAGCCAGAGAGCCAACTTACCTCCAGATCCTGGCTGGAACACGGTGAGTGCAGGACACACAGCCGAGAAGGGCTGCATGGCCAGTGCATCCTCCCTGGAGGAAGGATCAGGAAGTTAAGTGTGGAAGAATTAACCCATCTCCGGCTTCCACTCTGTGCCAAGCTCTGAATTATTATCCAGACATGAGAAGTCTGATCAATTGCTTAAAGACAGAGAGGAAAGGAACGAAGAAATGCTCAAAAAGAGCTGATCTTACATTTCATTCTCTTTTTCCTCATAAAATTGTCACACAATTAGGATCATACGGAATAGTATTCTAAAGACTGGACCTTCATTTAAAACACAGGGGTGGGTCTTCCGCACGACAGTTAGCTGCCTCTTGGAGTGCTGCTGTCCAAATCAGAGTGGTTCCTGCTTCCTGCTATCATGCCTCCTGGGAGCACGGGGAACAGCAGGTGACAGCCCAAGCATTTGAGTTGGTGCCACCGTGTGGGAGACCTGTGCTGAGTACATAGTTCTAGCTTCGCCTGGCCTAGTCCCAGCTCTTGACCTGAGGGCCTTTAAAGAACAGAGCAGTGGTTGCAACACCTCTGTTCTATCCCTCCTCTTTTTCTCTCCTCACCACCCTTCACTGACTCTCATTCTTTTAAATGTAATATAATCAGGTCCATGTTGTTGTTTTTTGTGGACTTAGGGGTGATTGGGAAACTACATAAAATCTACCTGCAAACAACAACTAAGTATAGCAACTGCATATTTAGGAGGAAATGCTTAATGTTATGCCATTTATTATTTAAGGTAAGACTCAGTCATGGACTCCTTCATGAATACTCTGTGATCTCATACAGCTTGCTTGAGATAAATTAATAAACGGTGGGGCTGGAGGGGACATCAAGCCCGGTGTTGAAGACTCACATCTCTTTCCCGAGTATCAGGGTTTGATTTTTGGCTCTAACTCCCAACTCCAGCTTCCTGCTGATGCAGACACTGGGATGCAGAAGTGATATTGTAGGGCCCGGCGGCGTGGCCTAGCGGCTAAAGTCCTCGCCTTGAATGTCCCGGGATCCCATATGGGCGCCGGTTCTAATCCCGGCAGCTCCACTTCCCATCCAGCTCCCTGCTTGTGGCCTGGGAAAGCAGTTGAGGACGGCCCAATGCATTGGGACACTGCACCCGCGTGGGAGACCCGGAAGAGGTTCCAGGTTCCCGGCTTCGGATTGGCGCGCATCGGCCCGTTGCGGCTCACTTGGGGAGTGAATCATCGGACGGAAGATCTTCCTCTCTGTCTTTCCTCTGTATATATCTGGCTGTAATAAAATGAATAAATCTTTAAAAAAAAAAAAAGAAGTGATATTGTAAAACAATGCAGTTCCTGATATACAGATGACTGAATTGGGTGGAATTCTTTTTTTTTTTTTTTTTTTTCTTCTTTTTTTTTTTATTATTATTTAACTTCATTAATTACATTGTATTATGTGACACAGTTACATAGATACTTGGGTTCTCCCACCCCTGCCCAAACCCTCCCACCATGGTGGATTCCTCCACCTTGTTGCATAACCACAGCTCAAGTTCAGTTGAGATTCCCCCATTGCAAGCATACACCAAACATAGAGTCCAGCATCTTATTGTCCGGTCAAGTTCAACGTCTTCTTAGGTATACCCTCTCTGGTCTGAAGACAGAGCTAGCAGAGTATTATCCCAGTCAATTGAAAGCTCCATCATACCATCAGCAAAAATTTACATCATTATGGAATTAATTGACATAGTAATGAGTAACCAACATGTTGAAAGTAAATACGAGTTCCCAGCCACCTTCTGTGATCACCTCACCTATACTTCAATTTAGTTTATACACAACATATAACATTCAAAACATAACATGTTATACATAACATCATATCATCTTAAATTAAGGCAAACATGTGGTATTTAACCTTTTGTGATTGGCTCATTTCCCTTAGCATGATGGTTTCCAGTTTGGCCCATTTGGCCACAAAGAACTGCATTTTGGTTTTTTTAATAGCTGAGTAGTATTCCATGGAGTAGATGAACCATAGCTTTCTTATCCAATCCTCTGTTGATGGGCATTTTGGTTGCTTCCATGTTTTTGCAATTACTGATTGTGCTGCTATGAGCATAGGAGTGCATGTTGGTTTCTCATAAAACAAGTGTTCTGGATATATTCCTAGGAGTGCTATTGCTGGATCATACGGTATGTTGAATTTGAGTTGTTTGAATATTCTCCATACTGATTTCCATAGAGGCTGTACCAGCCTGCAGCCCCACCAGCAGTGGAGTAGGGATCCCTTTTCCCCGCAACCTCGAGGGTGGAATTCTTGATTCCCAGTTTTGGTCCCAGCCAGGCCCAGGAAATGTACAGTGTTTTGGAAATGAATGAGTGGATAGGCAGAGGTGCTTTGCGCTGTGTGGGTAGGGAGGGGGGATAGGTACAGGTGTGCTCATTTTTTTTCTCCTATATAAATTTTTAAATGATAAAACTTCAGAGTTTGGTGATGATATTTTACTAAAGAATCTGTCTTGGCCATTTCTGTGCTGGCCTAAAAAAAAAATACTTGAGACTTAGGAATTTCTAAAAATAAATAAACAAATGAAAATGTAGGGCCCAGTACAATGGCTCAATTGCTAAATCCTTACCTTGCACACACCAGGATACCAGTTCATGTCCTGGCTGCTCCACTTCCCATCCAGCTCCCTGCTTGTGGCCTGGCCTTGGGAACCTGTACCCGCACAGAAGAACTGGAAGAAGCTCCTTGCACCTGGCTTCGGATTGGCTCAGCTCAGGCCATTGCAGTCATATGGAGAATGAACTAGCGGTTGGAAGAGCTTCCTCTCTGTCTCTCCTTCTGTCCCTAAATCTGATCTACCTTTGCAATAAAAGTAAATAAATAAATATCTGCTCTGCTCAGTTGTGAGGGTTACATCAAGGTGCTGGGAGATGTTGAATATGGTCACAGCTGATCTTTGCTGCATGGTGCCGCTTGCTGTGTCCTCATGAGACAGAGGGCCTGAGCAGACAGGAAGGTCAAGTCCGTTCCCTTCAGCTCTTTCACAAGGACACTCATCCCATCACTGGCTTCACCATTTCCTAAGGCCTTACCTCTTAATACCACTACACTGAGTCATGAATGCCAACTTATAGCTCTGGGGTACACATACATCCACACAACTGCAGACCCTGAAGAATCCAGCCATGCAAGAAGGGTTGTACGTAAAGAGTTTAAAAAAATAGGAGAGTCATGGACATGAGGAAGGAAACTAGTATTCACTGCATGTGAGCAAAAGTGCCAGAACTCACCCAAACAGCCAAAATGATACAACACTGTATTTCACTGGTTATCTGAGCAGCCAACGCAATGCTCTGTTTAGTTCTCTTATCCTGACTATTTCTGCCCAACTTCCTCCTGCTTACCAGCTTGGGGTGGCTCATTAACCCTGACATAAATCTTCAAATGACATGTTAACAGGGGAAATGTTGAGAGGGGGACTATGGGAGCTCTTAGTATTATTCCCTCACAACTTTTGCTTGATAAATTTAAAACTTTCCTGAAATGAAACACATGGCAACCAAATTCAAAAGATAAAGAAAGGAGAAAGTAGGTGACAATGTTCTTATATCCTTGGGTTGTGGTATACTGCATGTGTTTAAGTGAGTGTTCAGGGATGCATTATGGTAAGCATTGGGCGAGAAAAAAGGAATGACAAAACATGCCCTTGTATGACCAACACACTTGGCATGTGTAAAGGGAATGATTTTTAAAGCATTTAATTAATCCTACAGAAGGAAAAAAAGACCTAAGAAAAAGCATAGGAAAGATAAGATACTATGATGGGAGCCCTAATCCTAAATGCATCAGGAATGATGTTAAATACACACATACCGCATAAAAGACAACAGTTGTAAGACTGTAGTTGAAATAAAGCATACATTTCTTATAAGAAACATAGCTGTGCTAAAACAATACTAACATGCTAGCAGTAGACGTTGAATGGGCGAGGTGGGTTGCGTAAGTCCCTATTCCAGGCCCTTGCCTCACAGCGGAGCATTCTAAGTACAGGCACAGATATGACTTACAAAATGATAAAGTCTATTTAAAAGATGAGAACAGCAGAGACACAGGGACCATGTTCAAGAATAGAGTGGGCTGAGAAGGAGAAAAAGGGAGGTGTATGTTCTTGGGAACCGCACCCCTCCCTGTTGTGGTCCTCTTTGTGGTTGGAAAGTGGAGTGGTTACTTGGTATTGCTCCCAGGTCAGTGGAGGTCCACCCTGGGGAGGGCATCATTTGATTGACAGGTGGGAAGATGGGATTACATGAGGTAGGGTAGGTGTGGCTTCCATTCAGTAATCCTAATATAGCTATCTGTCTTGTCCCATATCAGAAGCATAAGAACACTATACCCACAGTGGCTGAACACAAGTTGATATTAAAGTGAGCTTAAGATGAGAAGAACTATCAGAGATGCAGTAATAACTATCAGTAAGATATAATTCTAAAGCATCCTTAAAAATGACAACTTATGAAGAAATGTTAAAAATAGGAGAAAAAAAATCAAGAGCCACAAAGGAAAGTTTAATAGACTTCTCCCAATATGCCAGAACAAGCAACAACTAGTCACATGAAATGTACATAGAAAATTTCAGGAAAATGATTTTGAAATTATCATTGAATAAGGTTTTGCCCTGACAACTAAGATACCAGTTTAGATACCTACATGCCATATTTGAGGATCTGGTTAAATTCTGTCTGACTTCTTACTGTGCTTCCTCCAACGTTCCAGTAGTTGAGGTTGTGACATCCACACAGGAGTCTTGAACGGAGTTTCCATCTCCTTCCATCCTGGCCCCATTCTGGGCATTGTGGACATTTGGAAAGTGACCCAGTGGACAGGCACTCTCTGTGCTCTTATGCTGTGTGTGTGTGTGTCTATTTCTCCGCTTCTCAAAAAACAAATGAAAATTCTAATAGACATAGATAAAATGCTAAATTCCCAAATTCTCCAAACTAAAAACTATTTATATGAGACATTTACACAAAACAAGTCATGTCACAAAGCAAAAATAAACCAAAATTCAAACGATTGAAAGTCAGGGACCACCATTGTACCACAGAAGCTAAAATCACAGCCTGTGAGATTGGCATCCCGTCTGAGCACTGGTTCTTACCACAGCTGCTCCACTTCTTATCCAACTCCCTGCTAATCAGCCTAGAAAGCAGCAGAAAGATGACCCAAGTCCTTGAGCCCACGTCACCACTGTGGGAGCCTCAGATAGATATCCAGGATCCTAAGGTCTGCCTTGCCCAACCCTAGCTGTTGCAGTCATTTGGGGAGATCTCTCCTCTCTGTGTTTCTCCTTCTTTCTCTTTTCAAAGAAGTCAAACTTCTTTAAACTAAAAATCATATATAATATGCTGTCCACAAGGGGAGTAAATCAGAAATAACAACATAACAATGAAAACCTTCTAAAATTTGCAAATTATTCAAGACACAAATAATGCATGTGTCAGCATGGAAATCCTAACAGAAGTTAGAAAGAAGCCATTTTCCATTGACTGATAATAAATATGTAATGTATTAATAATTGTAAAGTACAGATAAAACATTCCTGGGAAATTTTAAAGGTATATTCATTGATTTATTTGAAATTAACAGTGACAGGAAGAGTAGGAGAGACAGAGACAGCTCTTTCAACTGCTGGTTCACCCCCCAAATGTTGCGATGGCCAGGCTGGGCCTCACTAGAGTCAGGATCCAGATGTCCTATGTGGGCTGAAGAGCCAAGGACTGGGACCACCTGCTGCTGCTTTCTAAGACATAGTCACCAAGACCTGGTCAGAAGAACAGACATTACTTCAACCAGTTCTCTACTATGGAATGCCAGTGCTGCAAGCAGCAGCTTAAACGTCCATGCAGCAACATCTGCCATGTTAATAGAAACTTACAGTGCAATTAAACATAAAGTAGAATATAATATGTAGAAACAATTATCATTAGAATTGTATGGAAATAATTACATATAGAAATAATTATAATAAATTAGAATATTAATAAAATATAAATGCTAGTAATACTGATAAAGTAAGAGGAAGGGAAAGAAATGCACAGCTCTTATCAGAAATAGCAATCATGCAAAGTTTTGAAATCTTCCAAAATTCTGTAAATGATGGATTGATAAATTGCAAATTATTCATATGGAAGATTATTCCACAACAATGAAAATCACATCACTTCTACCATATGTTTCAACATAGAAACTGCCAGAATAATACTGAGAAGAAGCAGACAGAAAGGAATAATATGAAATTTAAAATTAGATGAAGACAGAGAATACTCCTCTACGCTAATGGGGAATAAGAGCGATGGCTATCGTGGAAGGGAACAGGTCAGCAGAAGAAAGGGAAGATTGAGGAGACATCTAAGACCTGGGGCTTTGCACATGTCCTCCTCTAGCTGGTAGCTACGAGGGAGTGTTTATTGTTGAAATGTTGTTAACCTAGAAACCGTGATTTATACATTTGTCTGAATATAAGCTGGTGTTTAAAACCGTGGTCAACATGCAGTAGATGTCATGTTAGCAAGAGTGCTGTGGTTCAAAGGTAGAAAGTTGGTGAGAGCTGTATTGTTCATTTGGGATTTGAAATCTTCAGGAAGATTTGTAGAGGAGTGAAAAGAATACAGGATATGCAAGTGTTTAAGGATTCTGGGACAGCAATAGTGTGCATGTAGACATGCATAGGTCAAACAGATTCCCAAACCAAATCTTGTCTTTGCCACTCAAAGCTTAGGAACTTAGAAGTCACTGAACTTCTATGAATTTCATTTTCCTTCTCTATAAAAAGCACATCATGAAGGGGCAAATGTTGCAGTGCTACAGGTCAAACCATCTGTCTGAACACCCACATCCCATATCAGAGTGATTGGTTTGGATCCTGGTTATTTAATTCACCTCAGAGGCACCAAAGAATAATTCAAGTGTATCAGAACTGACTGGAAATCCTGACTTCCTGTTTCAGCTTGGCATAGCTCCAGTTGTTGCAGGCACTTGGGGGGTAAACTCACACACACTTTCCCTCTCTTTCCCTTTCAGCTAAACTAGCAAATCTTTGGGGGAAAAAAGTAGGTAATGAAATCTACTTCATAAATTTGTTTAAAAGAATCACAGAAACATAGTACATGCTTTAAAATCACTGGTATATTATTTTACAGTAATAGCTTTTCAAGACAATGACTGAAAACTCATTTTATCCACTTTTTTTCTGATTGGTCTTATATTTGTGTAATCATCCATAGATTCTCAAAAATCAAGTCAAATAGAAAGGGAATAGGGATGAGTAATATTCTTTGGTGGTTTTGTAAAGTTTGGCATCAGCAAGTTCATGTCCATGAAATTAGATGAAGAGAAGGGGGTGTGTGTGGAGAAGGATCACACTGAAGTGTCTGAGTTTAAGATCACGCACTTAGGAGAGCCGCCTCTCAACACATTACTCTGGATATCTTTCACAATAAAAATAACTTACTTTAACTGCAATTTCAGGCACAGTTCTAAAAATTTGAAAATAATTTCCAGGTTGATTTGGTGTCTACTTTTTTAAAAGACTTGCTTTATTTTTATTGCAAAATCAGATATACAGAGAGGAGGAAAAACAGAGAGGAATATCTTCTGTCTGTTGATTCCAAACCAAGGCTAGGAACCTGGACCCTTTTCTGGGTCTGCCACATGAGTGCAGGGTCCCAAGGCTTTGGGTCATCCTCAGCTGCTTTCCCAGGCCACAGGCAGGAAGCTGGATGGGAGGCGGGGCTGCTGGTATTAGAACCAGTGTCCATATGGGATCCCAGTGCATGCAAAGCAAAGACTTTAGCCGCTTAGCTACTGTGCCAGGCCCTGGTGTCTACTTTTGGTTATGCACAAGAAAAGCACAATTAAGTCTTTCGATTTGTACCTTCTAAAATGTCTTGTTTGATTGTGTTCTGTAGCATCCATGCAGAAAAATGTTTGTGGTAGCACAAAGTGGGTCTCCTAAGAATACCCTGACTCTTGTGTAAGCAGTTATTTTTCTCATGGGGTTCCTAAATGGGAACTACTTTAAATCTGAAACTTATTATTTAAAGAAAACATGGTGACATCAGTTGTTTTATTCTTTTTTCTGTTAAGACTTAAATTTGCGCAGCCTATTGCGTTAAAGAAATCTGTTAGTTTCCAAAGCTTCATCACATAAGGAAAACTAGACTAATTACTTTCCCAAACATGGTGGTTTCCTCTAGTGGTTACCTGTGGAAGAAGAGGATTAGAATTTACTACTGTTACACCAGTTGAGAGCTACCATAATGTAACCATGCCAATGATTTCTTCAAGATTTATTTGTGTATTTGAAAGGTAAAGTTACTAAGAAATAAACCTACCCTCACGGTTCACTCCCCCAGAAGGCAGCAATGGCCAGGGCTGAGCCAAGCCAAAGGCAGGATCCCCTGGGATCAGGGGCGGAAAACCTGAGCCACCTTCCGCTGCTTTCCCAGGTGCACTAACAAGGAGGTGAATTGTAATCTGAGCAGCTAGAATCTCAAACAGGTGTTTATATGGAATGCTGGCATTGCATTAACTGCACCACAACACTGGCTTTCAAGCACAGGCATCCCATATGAACACCAGTTCATGTTCCAGTGCCCTACTTCCAATTCAGTGCCCTGCTTACAGCCTGAGAAAGCAGCAGAACATGGTGCAAAGCCTTGGAACCCGGGACCCATGCGGGAGACCCAAAAGAAGCTCTTGGCTCCAGGCTTTTCACCTGCTCAGCTCCAGCTGTTGTAGCCATTCGGAGAATGAACCAGTTGATGGAAGTTCATTCTATCTGTCTCTCCTTCTCTCTGTAAATCTGCCTTCCCAATAAAAACAAATAAATCCTTAAAATAAAAACAAGTAACAAACTCTCACATCAGAGAGAATCTATGACAAATAAACAAAATTAAATTTTACAACTCAAAATTACATAAAATAAAATTAACAAAAACAAATAAAGTGGATTTAATGATAGATTGTAAATAAGAGAAAAATATGACTCAGTGAATTTCCAAATAAAAATATGAAGTATTCGATCAGAAGATGAGAGAGGAAGTTTTTGATAGAACTATTAATTGATCACAAGAACCCATGGAATAAAATCTATATTCTAATAACATGTGAGGGGAGTTTAGAAAGTTCATGAAAAAATAGAATTAAAAGATGTTTGGTTTGATATAAAAATATTTTAAAATCTTACATAGCTTTCTAATAATGCTTAATTCCCACTAATTTTTGTAGAACCCTCATAAGCATGGATTTCAATTACTTTTAAGTTTCTTACAGTTCATCCCACCACCTTTTTAAAATACTCTCATACATGTAAAAGATAAAAAAGCAGAAAGCAGTGAAACCCTGGAAGCAAAAACATCTTTTTGAAAGAAATAATGAAACAGTTTCGGACCTGATGAAACATACTCTTCAACAAATCCAAGACTCACAGAAAGCCAAGCACAACACACATAAAGGAAACCAGACAATGACTCAGCAACAGTCAGAATCTGGACACAAGCACAGAGAAGGTGGAATCAGTGCGAGAAAATACAACCATCAAGTTTCCATGAGAAATAATGATATCAGAAGACAACATAGGGACATCTGTAAAGGATTAATAACAAGGCAAACAAGGACAACCCAAAATTTGATAAACAATGAAAATATCCTTCTATTAAAAAGAATAAGATTAATTAATTCTCAACTTCAGGAAAGCTCAAAGAATTTGTCTATATAATGTTTGCATCAAGAAAATGTCAACATATACTTCTCATGTAAGACAGGCATGACAACAGAAGGAAATATGGGACTCCAGAGGAACAAAAAGTACCAGAAGAGTCACGTTGTTGGAGCTTGAAGCCCCGGAAATAGGAAGAAAAGAACAAACAGTTCAGTTAAGAGACTAACAGCAAGTTCATTGCCTACTGATTGATTAACCGACTGAAGACACCTCAAAGTTCAAGTCCCAGTGATAGTGACCACCCAATACTTACAAAGTCTGTCTCTGGTTAATTTTACAATTCAGAATTTCTAATGTCACTAAAAAAGACACTAAATAGTGATATATCATTTGACAGAATAACTAACTCAAATCAATTTACTTCTTTAAACAATTTATAGGTTCCAAAAATATAATATGTTGTAGGTCAGTTACAGTTTCAGGAGAACAAAATCGAGCAAACTTTCTTGCTTATCCCAAGTAAAGAACAATGCATCTACACACACATACAAAAAAGTGCATCAGACCAAGGACAGATTTGAAAAACTACAATTAATACATGGAGTTATTTCATAGCAATGAGAAGGAAACCTATTATCAAGCCCTGAATTTAAAAAAAGATATGCTGTCAAAGCAAACTGCTAAATAATATATTAAGTTGCTAATTAGGATACAAGGTGGAAGGTTACACGGTTTTTGGAAGTGGGCATTTAACCTACCAGTTAAAACACCAGTGGAGACACCCACATGTCAGAGTGTCTGAGTTCTAGTCCCAGCTTGGATTCCAGTTTTGTGCTAATGTGCTCCTGGAAGACAGCAGGGGATGGTCCTTAGAATTGGTTCCGTGCACCCACGTGGGAGACTGGTTAAATTCCCAGCTCCTGGCTTCAACTGGACCCAGCCCTGTCCACTGCTGCTATTCAAAACTGAACCAGCAGTTAAGGAGTTCCCGCTACTTTTCTGGCTCTCAAATTATAAACATTAACTATTAAAGCAGTTAAGGAGTAGAGATGGGTTTTGGTGGTGAATATGATCTTTTATCACATGCTTTCTTCATGACTTTTTCACTCTCTTTTGGAAACACTTGCTCAAGAATGTTGGGTAGGCATTTCCCCCTGAAATTATGATGTAATTGTGTCCTTCTTTGACTTTTTCGATTTATTTATTTATTTATTTATGTATGTATGTATGTATGTATGTATGTATGTATGTAAAGGGAAAAATCTTATGTTTTTTCATATACGGTTTTATTTCTGTTAGGAAATCAGCAAACAACCTTTGAGAGTATTTGCTTCTTTGCTGCATTTGTCCTCAATTTGTTTTTATCAGTTGGCTGTGACTTGCCTAGGTGTGGTTTTCAGGTTTTCTTTAATTGGTAATTTGATATTTTACTTAATTTATTTATTGTCTAAACATAGCTTCTGCCTTATTTTCTATTTCACTTCTAATCAAACATCATATATATATGTATGAAAACTTCTCATTGCATTCTCTCTGCATTTTAATCTCTATTTTGTGTTTTCTGTTTTTCTGTTCTTCTGTCCCTCTGTTTCAGTCTAATTATTTCTTGACACATATTTGAGATAATTTATTTTCTCTTCAATTTTGCCTGAAATGTATTTGTAAATGCACACTCTTCATCCCACTGACTGTATCTTCCAGTTTCAGATTTTACATTTGGCTCTTTTTCTACTGTAATTTCCACTTTCCTATTCAATTTTTCTTTCCCTCTATCTCATTGAACACACTACATAGTATTTCAAAACCCATGTCTGACTGTTTTGTTTTCCATAACCTTGTGTCTTTCATCTATCTTGTATTTCTCTTGTCTTTATTTTTAAGGTTGATCCACTTATTTGAAAGTGAGAGCTACAGAGAGGGAAAGACAGAGAGAGATGGATCTTCTGTCCACTGGTTTACTCCCCACATGATCACAATGGCCAGGACTGAGCCAGGCGGCAGCCAAGGGCCAAAAGGTTCTTCCAGATCTCCCACCTGAGTGGCAGGGGTCAAAGCATGGGGGCCATCTTCCATCGCTCTTCCCAGGCCATTAACAGGAAGCTGGATTGGAAGTAGAACAACCTGGACATGAACTGGCAGCCATGTTATGTGCCAACAGGG
Organism: Ochotona princeps; assembly: GCF_030435755.1. Taxonomy (NCBI): domain Eukaryota; kingdom Metazoa; phylum Chordata; class Mammalia; order Lagomorpha; family Ochotonidae; genus Ochotona; species Ochotona princeps. The sequence continues at coordinate 75,641,640 of NC_080839.1, forward strand.
TAGGTGGTGACTGTGTAAAATGCACTACAAGCCTGTTCCTCCTCTTATCTTTTCACTTGTTTTTTCTCATTTCTCATTCAAAATCAAATACTACATATAAATGTTTATAATACTAAATGTAAGTTCAAGGTAGTATTACTTTCCTTAAGGGAGGATTTGTAGGCAATATCTGGAAATAATTATAAATCCCAGATAACCTGTAATGGGTTTACTTGTGTCATCTCAAATTCATTTGTTGAGTCCTCTCGCTCAATATCTCAGAATATGTCTGTGTTTAAATATATAGAACCTTAAAGAAGTTTCCAATATAAAATGAAATTATATGATCACCAACAAGACCCAAGACTCCTTAAAAAGAGACTACTAGGTCACAGCCACATGCCTTCAGAGAGGTTAAACTAGAGATAGATGGCCATCTTTCTGACATTAAGGGAAACCTCAAGATATGAACCCTGCCTATGTCTTGCTCATACATCTACAGCCTTGCAAACCACAAAATAATAATAATAATAATAATAATAATAATAATAATAATAATACATTTCTGCAGTTTATGTAACCCAGACTATTGAATTTTACTGTGGCAATCTGAATAAAGTAATGTATCAGCTTAATCAAAGATCAGGAATATAGGCCTATGTTGTGGCACAGAAAGTTAAGCTGGCAATGTTGCACAACTGCTTTACTCCCAGTTCAACTCCCTGCCAGTGTACCTGAGCCAGAGTGTGCAAGAATGCTGCACGAAATGATTCAAATCCGTGGGCTCCTGCACCCTGCGGAGACCTGGATGGCGCGCCACACAGCTGGCTTCAACTTTGCTGCACTTCTGGATACTGCAGCCATTTGGGAAGCAAATCAACAGATATAAGATCCCTCTCTCTCTTTTTCTCTCTAATAAATATACAAAACTTTGGGGGGAAAAATAAGAATTGAGCTCATTTATAGCTAAGCTTTAATCTCTGAGATTCAAGGTGCAGCTCACATTTCTCTGGGAGTATTTTTCAGTGGGGACACAGCCTTAGTATGCAAATCACTTGAGTCCCTTTCCCTGTAGAGTTGCATAATTAATATTTTGTTGATAAAGAAACATTAATTCAAGGAAGATAAAAATTTCTTCACAGGACTGTTAAAAAATGAGAAGGATAGAGAAAAATCTATGGTAGACAAGCCATTCCTTGAATTGATATTCTGTATTTTAGCTCAAGTTTCTGATATTTCAGGAGATAAACTCTGTTCACCATGGGGACTTTGTGCTAGCTCCATCTCTGCATGTCATCCACAGTTCTCACCCACAGGGATGACAGCTTGTCAGTGACACATTGCATCTTCCTTCCATATCACCCCTAGATAGAGGACATTTGTGGCAGGCCCTTAAGGTCATTGAGCAATGACAAAAAGTTTCTATCAAGGCACCAACAACCCATTCTGCTTATTTCAGAATTTGGAGAAAATGTACAACTCAAATAGATTATTTTTTCTTGGGACAAAATCATATTTGGGAATTATAAAATCACTTGACTTCATTTCATTTGCAACTCCAAGAAAAAGGCTATATAGCTAAAGAGTGACACATGCTGAGTCTGTGGTCCCTGGGGAAGTCAATTTTTTTCTGGGTTTCTTTCTCTTCCTCTTAAAAGTGAGGCATATTTCATGAACTCATTGGGAAGCCATACCATGTAATTCTTGGGTTTTGACAATCATACCATGATTATATCTTGAAATTCCATTACCTTCTTTCAGACACATCCTGTACTTTTATGGTGTTCAGGGTTTAATAAAACCTGGTTTTCTATGGAGTACATGAAGTATTTGGAGCACATTCTGAAGTAGGCTACTAATTGGACTGTTCTAAACTCATTTTCTGAAAGCATTTTAACTAGGTGGATTCATTGTCAGTTAAAAAAAACCCAATGAATTGATATCCACTTCTGGCATACGGGATTTTTGGATTTAACATGGAAATCTCCAGAGAATGAGAGAAAGGAACTCCAGCAGCCGTGGATCCTGTGAGTCAGTGTCATTACCATTGTTTCCAGGTGAGAACGCTGAGGCTCCCGGGTCCAATGACTTTCTCCAGATCGTGAAACACCCTTGGGAAGGCAGTAGGCATTGTGTCCACGGCCGTGGTACAGGGTGCACTGCTCTGAGTAGTAGAAAGCCAGACAAGAGTCTCAGCCGTCCATTTCACCACTGCTGGTCCTCCTGAATTAGAACCAGCGTCACTTAGAATCTCTGCTTTGATGGACCCTACTGAAGAGCCACATGGACTCCATGTGTACTCCAATCTGAGGCCCAAACTGGAGGCTAGCCACGTGGCCTGCCCCTTTACTCCTTCCCATGGATCAGATACACTGTTTGTGAGCTCACCAACTTAGCATCCCCATACGATATCCTCCCCCCTTCATTTTTGCTAGGCCAGGCCCTATCCTTCTCCTCTAGGGACCTCCTCACAGAGCCCTCTCAAAGAATAAGTGACTACATTGTTGAAAACACACCAAAGTGATCTGCAGTGAAGCTCACACCCTTGAGTGCAGGTAGAATTTGTGACACGAGTCTACGGCCATACCACCCTGAACACGCCCGATCTCGTCTGATCTCAGACGCTAAGCAGGTCGGGCCTGGTTAGTACTTGGATGGGAGAATTTGTGACACGGGGCATCACTCCTGTGACTGCATGACATCTGGGACATACCTCTTTGCAGACTAGACAGAGAGAGCCTCCTACTGGCCTTGAAGAGGCAAGCAGCAGTGCTAAGAACTGCCCTTGGGAGACAGCCACAAGGCAGGGAACTTGAGGGCAGCCCCTAAGCAGCAACCAGTCAGAAGCTGATGGTAGCAGCCACCTGGCTAAAAGGAAACAAAGTCAGCCCAAAATCTAAAGGAAAGTGGAAGCAGAACCCATTGCAGTTGTGTGTCCAGATGAGGCTGCAGTCTAGCTGATGCCTTAATGGAAACCTTGTAAAGAGAGGACCCAGATAAGCCATCCCTGAACTCCTGATGCACTGAGTGAGAGAATTAATGGATTTTGTTATACCATTAAGTTTTTGTGTAAGGGGTTACTCAGCAACAGGAAGCTAACAGAGCAACCGGGTCTATGTTATGGCAGCAGCCATCCAGAGACCTAGAAGAATGAACAATTGTCTGCCTTCAGCTAGCTCTTCCTTGGGGATCGAGTGATGGCGCTGGACAGGAAGCACTACGAGCACTTTTGCCTCTATAAAAATATGTAGAAAACGTGCTAACAAGAGGCATAAAGCAACATTAGTGCTGTAGGCAAGAAAAAAGCAACGCTGACAGAGGAGAAACTTGAGGTTCAGGGGAAAGGCAGAAAGGAGACTTCCAGAGCAGGGAGCTGGGTCTGCAACCAGCGCGCAGCTGTGCACCAAGGAGTTATTTATCACTCGAGTAGGTTTGGGTATGTGAAATGAAAATGAAGAGTGGACAGTGATCCCGTGGACTTGGATTCGACCAGAACAATGAGATGATCTCATCTACAGAACGGATGAGCTCCTCTAGGCACTCGTAGGCATGGGAGTGAGAGCGCTCTCATGAACAGCTTTCTGTTCATCCTACAGACCCTCTGGTATAGGATATGTCCTTCACGTGGGGGGAGCTTTGATGGAGTGGCTGCCAGCAGTGCTGCAGTATGTGTGTGCTGAAGGGCAGAAGGAGGGCTGTGAGTTCTGACACCAAGGCTTGTGCTTCTTCTACAGCACAGTCACCCACAGCTCTGAAATCTTGGAGCAATTACCACCACCCAGATCTTGATCCAGATCAATCTGAGTCTCAGAGGGCGCAGAGCAAAAACTGAGTTGAGACTCGTTCCCTCCTCTTCCTCCTCTTACCCTGTTTCTCCCCCCCCCCTTCTTTACTTTGTTCTTTTGTTTGATTTTTAAAGCTTTCTTAGAGATCGAATGTGCATCTGGGGCTGAAAATATTTGCTTTAGGCCTTGTGACCACAAGAAAGCCCCAACTTCAAAAGCAAAGTCAACCCCAGGAGGTGTGGAAGGAATGGAAATGATGGAGCCCGAAGCCTGTGTGCCTCTTTTTTCTTGCTACTCTTCGAGATTCCTCCTTCTACAGATTTAAGGAACATCATGCAACTTGTGTTTGTGTGTGTGTGCATTTTTGTTTTCCTTTCTAGAATCTGAATGATCTAACATCTCTTGCCTGAAATTATAGAACAGCCCACTACATCATTTAAAAGCAAAACACAAAAAGGAAAACATATAGTCTATCAGGCAACCAGACTTCTCTCCTTGACCAAGCCTGTTGTGAATCATTGTATCATTCTGGGAATATCTGCCTCATGCAATTGAATTTTCTGTTTGGTAAAATTGTAACATTAATTTGCTAATCGGTAAAATCTATCCAAGATCCAAATTTGTACTAATTTCCTAAGGAAAAAAAAACACATTAGAATATATTAGAGTTGTGGTAAATGATTTAATAAATGGAAAATGTTTTATACAATGCTGTCAGTAATAATTGTGGTTGGTGCTGCTCTAGGTGCGTGCTGGTGTGTCTGTGTGTGTACCTGCCTCCATGACTTTTGTCTGATTTCATGCACACCAAATAAAAATGCATGAATCTAGATGCATCTTAGCATGGTGCCTGGGAACTCATTGCTTATGCTGGCCGAATTTATAAGGTTCAAAAGCAAAGACATTGCAATTGCACAGGCAGTGTCCCCCCGCCCCCGCTTGAACATGCCTGTCCACCCAAGCTTCAGCCTCTACTAAATTCTGATTCTTCACTAATAAAATTGGAATAACAATAATTCCTAACTTAGTTTAGTGTGCGAATTTGTCGAGTTAAACAGAAACGACTCAATTTGATGTTGTATGCATAACACACAGTCAACAATCTTCAGTTGTCATTGTGTGAATTCAGCAGTTGAATGTTCCTCAACAACTCAGTGCTAGTAACCAAAAGTGAACAGTGACAATGTGGCATAAGCAGATAAATATTTTCTGGAAAATACTCTTGTGTGTTCTGTGAGGCTTACAGAATTAACAAATTCCCTTTTCCCTGCTAGAAGCATGCATAGCACTGTGTTTGCATTCCCAAAGCACAAAACATGAATTGAAAGGGAACTTGTAAAAGATAAAAAGAAGACTTTTAGATTTTTTTTCTCAAAATCACAAAATAGTCTATCCAGAAAATCAGAACTATCCTATGATCTGTGATCACTGGGACCTCCCAGGAACTCTAAAAATTCAAACTATTGCCATGATAAACCATGATCATAAAATGATAGTTCATGGAGTTGGTGGGAAAATGAATTAAAGGGTACATTTGTTTCAGTGCAAAATATTTTGGAAATCCATGGGTGCATTGTTCTGTGATATAAATTTTCAATGAACTTTTTATAGAATCCCCATACAGAAACCATTTGCTTTTTTTCTAAGATTTTTTTTTTTATTATTGGAAAGACAGATATACAGAGGAGAGACAGAGAGGAAGATCTTGCGTCCCATGATTCACTCCCCAAGCGGCCGCAACAGCTGGAGCTAAGCCAATCCGAAGCCAGGAGCCTCTTCCAGGTCTCCCACGTGGGTGCAGGGTCCCAAGGCTTTGGGCCGTCCTCGACTGTTTTCCCAGGCCACAAGCAGGGAGCTGGATGGGAAGCGGGGCTGCGGGGGTTAGAACCGGCGCCCATATGGGATCCCGGCACGTGCAAGGCGAGGACCTTAACCACGACGCCATCGCACACCATTTACTTTTTTAGGTGGATATTTATGGTTTTCCTTTTCTTTCTAAAATTCTTATTTCTTTATTCAAGAGATAGAAATACAAACACAAAGTGAGAGTTGCCCCGCACCGCACCGCTGCTTCTGATCCCACAGTGTTCAGGGCTGGGTCGTGCTATAGACGCGAGCACAGAATCAGTCCAGGCCTCCCATGTGCTTGAGGTCAGCACTGCCTCCTAGCGTTGGTGTCAACAGGAAGCTGGGGTCAGCACCTTCACCAGAACCTCAACTCCATGAGGCTAAACACCAGCCCCCACCATGGACTTTCCTGAGGACACCATGACTTGGGATCCTGCTCCTCTGATCTCCAGTAGAACATGCACTTGTACCTTCTTCTGCTTTAAAAACAATCAGCTTTAATTCAGGATCAACTACAGCTAATATTAGTAGCTGAAGCCCACATTAACAAAAGGACTTTGGAATCTTCAGGAACTTAAGAATGGGAAAGGTTGTAAAATCAAAATGACTGATAATTCCCATTTCAGCTCATCAAATCTGTTTAATGAAATTTTACATTCCAGGATAATGAACATCAATAAGCCAACTCTGATGATATCACAAGTACCAACTCATTCTAAGCCACTGTGATTCAGTCTTGGTTGTACACTACAATCACCCCTTGGATTCCACAGCCACCTGCAACTGACATTCTTGGCTAATAGAGTTTGTCAGAAGATGAAGGTTTTTGAATCTTAGATGAGTCTGTTATGTGGCAAAATTTGAGAATCACTCTTCTAGGATAAACGATCTCATTCCAGCAACACACTGCTTGATGGTCAGGATGGGAAAGAGAACATCATTGACACACTCTGGAGTCCCCAGGCAGGTCTCAAGTGCACCAAGATTATTTCTAATCAGACAGGCACTGTTCCACAAAGTGCCTCCCTGGGACTGTATTCAGAACAGACTGAAACCCCATGTCTGGATTTGAGGATCAAACAAGCCTGGAACATGTCCTTCATTCATGCATTCCCGGCCCTCCTTGCTCAAGCAGTAGCCCGGAAAACCTGGCCATTAGTGATCATCACCCTCCGCACTGTGCCCTTTCTCATCCACACTGATAAACGAAGGATCCGTGCAGAACAGAATCTCTCTGCAGTCTGTTAGGTCAGCACCCTGCCAAGACTGAATGGGCTGAGTCATCCCATGGTGGTGCCTAAGTCCTGCTCCCCAGAAATCACAGCCAGACCCACAAACTCACTGTGTGTCAGGAGACAGGAGACACCTGGGCCAAATCGCATGGTTGTCATGGCAGCCAAGTCTAAAATAGACACTCAGACACAAGCACTGTTTGGCTAACTATGACCTACATGTAAGCATAAATATTGTTCATGCTGGAAAGAAAGGGATCTTCTGTTTTATTCAGGCAGATATTTGGAAATGCAGGCTGTACATTTGCTCCATGGGGCTATTACAAAGTTTGAAAGGAGATCCCTAAATTGTGCGGATGACAGCCACTTGTACTTTTTATAGTAGTGCCCTTGCCCCTGGTGACACTAGCATTCTCTATTGCCTCCTGATGGCATTGTTATTCAATCCATGGAGAGAGAAACCGTGAGTTCCTAAGCCAGTTGTCGGCACTTTCATTCATCAGCCTTTGTGGCAAGGACAAAAGAGAAGGAAGATGAGAGCTGGGAAGGTGGGGTCAAGTACTGTGGATAAGGGGGAGTGGAATTTAGAAATACACCGGATTGTGCAATCCAAGAGTCTACAACCTGCCTCCACCCTCAGTTCTCAGGTCTTTTGCTGAATGTCAAGACCCTCAGATTTTGGCGCCCAGTTGTGTACTCAGCTTTATAATCTTATCTCTACTTCTGCCTTTATTCATTCTATATACAAATCAACTGAATTGCATGAAATGAATCTGTCACAGCAATCTCCCTTTCCTAACCCAAAACGCATTGCAACTCATGTTCACCTCAAACAATGCCAACTCCACCTCCCGCGTGTCAGGCAAAGCTACATCAACAGCCTCTGAGATCAAGAGGCTTGCAGTCCTCCAAGATCTTTCCCTCCCTCCTTTTCCATAAAACCCATCCACAACATGCTAATCCTGAATTTGAAAAGCATCTTCTATCTTTCTTCTCCTCTCCACCTGCCCACGCTGTGATTGGACTACCAGCATCTCTAACCCAGGGAACAGGTAAAGACTCCATCGTGGTCCCCCAGCCTCCAATCTTGCTCCATCTGTACATACACTGCAATGCTCACCTTTCATTTCTTAGCGTTTCTGAAGGCTTCTCACTGTGCTAGGAATGAAATCCAAACTAATTGCCTCCTATGACCTAACTCCTGTCCAACTTTCCTATCTCATGTGCAATTCAATTTTCCTTTTTCTTGGTCTCCTGAGAACAAGCCAGTGTTCCTTCTGATCCTAAAGCAAGTCCGGTTTAACCCAGCCTTTGTCTATCCTGCTAAACTGCCTGGAAATCTCTCTCACTCACTCTTTCCTTCATAGACTTTTTATTTTTTTTCTCTCACAATTCAAGTTTCTGCTCAAACGCTATCTTCTTAAGAAGCCAGCTGGCTGATGTATAACATAGCACTTCAACCATGCCCATTCAGGAACCATCAAATCACCCTTCTCAATTTTCTTTACAAAGAGTCATAGCGCCTACTAGAAGATCATCTTATCTGTTTACAGCTCCACCCAAGCATCCACCCCCAGGAACAAAGTAGGAGGCGGCAATCTTGTCTGATCTGGTCATCATGGCGTGTTCAGCAGTTATTAGATGAATGCTTCTGAGCAATTGACCTTGCTGGTTCTACCCTCATCTTCTACTGGAGATGAGATTAATGCCTACATCTTCTTCCTAAATGCAAGTTACATGGATTCTCTGTCTCCACTCACAGTGTGTGCTTCTGGGACCTCACTGAAGTCTGAATGTGGGACAGCCATGGGGTTCATGAATATTCGTAGCAATCTGTCTCCTCTCCCCCATGTGTGCCCGTTTGGTCACACTCCATTATGAATTTCTATTGCTTGCCAGAAAACCCGGTGTTCTAGCTGAAGAGAAAACAAAGGTGGGAAGGCACAGGCACACAGGTACAGCTTTGCTAACTGGCTGAAACTGATCCATAGCACATCCAATCCCTCATTTCCTTCTCTATTACATGGAAGTTTCCTAGTTTTATTCCCTTTTGGAATTGCTTTCATTTTTTATAAGCATGTATGGCATATTCTCATTTTTGCAGTAATGAATCAAACATACATTTTATCCTATCCCTGCTTCTTTTTCTTTATTCGTTTTTAAAGATTTACTTTTATTGGAAAGTCAGATACATAGACAGGAGAGACAAAGAGGAAAATCTTCAGTCTGATGATTCACTTCCCAAATAGTTGCCATGGCTGGAGTTGAGCCATTCTGAAGCCAGGAGCCCAGAGCCTCTTCTAGGTCTCCCACACTGGAGCAAGATCCCATGGCTTTGGGCCATCCTCGACTGCTTTCCCAGGCCACAAGCAGGGAGCTGGATGGGAAATGAGGCTTCCGGGATTAGAATCAGCGCCCACCCGGAATCTTGGCACATGCAAGGTGAGGACTTTAGCAACTAGGCTATCGTGCCATGTCCTCTTTTTCTTCTTAAAAATATTTCTTTTTATTAGAAAGGCAGATTTTATAGAGACAGAAGGAAAAACAAAGAGAAAGATCTTCATTCCACTAGTTCATGCCCCAAAGTGCTACAAAGGCCAGAACTGAGCTGACCCAAAGCCAGGAGACAAGAGCTTCTTCCCAGGCTCGCATGTGAGTGCAGAATCCAAGCCTTGGGCCTTCCTATTCTGCTTTCCTAGCCCAGAAGCAACGAATCGGGTTGGAAATGAAATTGCTGGTATATCCCATACGGGATGTCAGCACTGCAGGAGGAGGAACAGCTTGCTATGCTACCGTGCCAGCCCCCCTTGCTTCTTTTTCTTAGCAATTGATTGCACTTCTGTTTAGAGCTATTTCTATATCCACTGTATAAAATTGTCTCATTCTTTTTCACTGCTGTGTATCATCTGAGAGTATAGATTATCATCATTGCTAACTGGCTCCCTTTTGGTGAGTATTTAACTTGTTTTTAATTCCCTATATTTCCAAAACAAAGAGGATGAAATTGAGAACCTTGAATGTGTATGTGATCTGTGGCAATCAGTAAGATAACATTCTATAAACAAAATTAGTTACTGAACTAAAAATTATATCCATTTTTCCATTTTGATATATGTGACTCAAAATTTCATAGAAAATGTATATTATGAAAATGTTAGATTTCTCCTTTCATTCCTTTTTCCAATAACTTATGAGCTAGGGAATTTTGGGCAACAATATACAGCATTAACTCCACCAACATTCCCTTAGAATTTATGATCCTTTGGGCCTTGGGGCAAAATTGAAAACAAAATAGAAAGTGTCTTTTTATCTGATAGAGTTTATATTCTGACGGGGGGGGGGGGGGAAGAGGACAATAAAAAAAAAAAAAAAGAATGGCTATTGAAGCGGAAGCCTACCTGCCACATGCAAGAGGGTCGGTGTGGAGGCTGCGGGCGACGTTGCCGGCTCCTGAGTGTGCTGTGATCAAAGAAGGAGCAGATGGCATCTGATCAAGTCCAGAGAAAAATACATGTAACTAAGGGTTCTGGTTGTTCTTCTGCATTTTGTGACACTTGCACTATGTTTAGCATTCTGAATGTCTAGCTGTGATTTTTTTATTATTAAAGTATTTTATCTTTAAAAAGTGCAATTTCTTGGCCTTTAAATAAATGAACAGAATTCAGGACAGATATTTACAGGTCAGAACAGTTTCAACAGATCCATACTGAAAGGACAAACAGCAAACACAGTGTGAGCTATAATCACAGAGCTGGGCACATCTAACTCAACTCCTGGCCAATCAAATAAAGGAGGGCATGGCCTGGCGTGGAGTCTCCTAGCTAAAATCCTCGCCTTAAACACACCGGGATCCCATATGGGCGACGGTTCATGTTCTAGCCTCCCGGCTTCCCAGCCAGCTCCCTACTTGTGGCCTGGGAAAGCAGTCGAGGACGGCCCAAAGCCTTGGGACCTTTCACCCACGCTGGAGACCTGGAAGAAGCTCCTGGCTCCTGGCTTCGGATTGGCTCAGCTCCAGCCTTTGTGGCCACCTGGGGAGTGAAATGAGCAGATGGAGGATCTTCCGTTCTGCCTCTCCTCCTCTCTTTATATCTGACTTTACAATAGAAATAAAACAAATCTGGGGTTTTTTTGTTTTTGTTTTTTAAAGAATCCAGTTAGGATGTCTGTATCACGCATCTGACCCTTCGGGTTCCAGGGTGTCTCCAACTCCAATACCCAATCCCAGTACCAGCTTCCCGTACCAGCTTCCGGCTACTGGGAATCCTGGGATGCAGCACTGAAGCTTCAGTGATCGGCTCCCTGCCAATCGCAAGGGAGCCGTGATTAGAATTCCAAACTCCTGGGCTCCCCCAGCCCAGCTCTAGTCATTGTAGATATGTGGGGATTGAGTCAGAAGACAGAAGTGCATTCTCTCTGAAACCCCACCTATCTCTCAAATAAATAAAAACTAAATAATCAAACGAAAAACACAGTAAGAAATGGCCTTAGAGGCAAAATAAATGTGAGTTAAAAAATATTGCATGTGATTCTAGTCTGAGGTAAGTAGGGAAAGCACCTTCTAAGAAATCCAACACAGAAATTTTTGTGTAGAAAGGGAGATACAGTTAACAGTTTTTTCTGTAAACAGGATTTTCTGTGATGTGCTTGCACATGCCTATCTCATGAGCAATCACGCACTCTGAATAAGAATTTACCTCCTATTGAACAAGTCTTTCCATCAGTGCTTCCCACTATTCACAGATTTGCTTTGTTTCTACAGGTCAAGCAATTTCTTAAATACACGTTCAACTTTGAGCAAGCGTTCCAACTGCTGTTCAAATTGACATCTCATTGAAGTTTTCTCATCTATCAAAATAGACTTTGTATCTAGAAAGACAAAGTATTACCAATGGAAGCCACATAAGCTTCTTGGAATCAATTCCAAGCTCTATTCCAGATTTAGGACTTACTAGATAAGTAATTTGAAGCAGTTACTTGAAATGTTTGCTTCCCAATGTGTAAAACAAGAGTGAGAATCAACCCCAACT